>NW_017197639.1:0-7986 GCF_001704415.2 Capra hircus
CCCCCAGATGTCTCAGTCCATTCCAGGGAAACCTGTTTTCCCGCACTGCCTCGACTTTCAGCCGAGGAACGACTCACACTACGGTGGCACGTGCTACAATCCTGTTGGAAAGCCTCGTGGAAAGCCTCGAGGGATAGCCACAGATACCTTGATCCACGGGAAGGGAAGCGTGAATCTGCGCTTCGCTCGGGAGGAAAGCGCACGTGCATGCCCCACTCGAGACGACGAAAGACTCCCCTGGGGAGACTCCAGAAGTAGCCCAAGATCCATGTCAGCACTGGAGAGGAATCCTCAGGTTCCGGCACCGACTCCACACAAGGACTTAGGCCCCGGCATCGACGGGAGTGGAGTCCCGAGAGGACCCGAGCAACTCGCATGGATACTGGCCTTTCCTGAGGCCACCAGAGCGGGTCCCTGAGGTCCCCATCGTAAGTCGAGAGCACCTGCCGCAACTAGAGAAAATCCAGGTGGTTTTCCCCTGAGGCGAGATGAGGCCCATTTCTGCTGAGGTGTCTCAAGGCTAATCACACCTAACCTCTGTAACTTCCAAAGGTTGATTCACACCCTTGCTGCAACTCAAGAAGTTCCCGACATACCCGTCTCTACTGAGAGGAAGCACGAGAGTCCGCTCACATCCAGAGGAACCCCGTTTCCGCCTCCTAGCTCGAGAGGAGGGATCATTTCCCGTGGTCGGGAAAGAATCCCAGCGTTCCCGTCGCATCTCAAGAGGAGGCGCTCTCCACAGGAAAGGCGAGAGGAACTCCAGGGTCGTGCCACCATTCCAGAGTCCCCCAGATGTCTCAGTCCATTCCAGGGAAACCTGTTTTCCCTGCACTGCCTCGACTTTCAAGCCGAGGATCGACTCACACCACGGTGGCACGTGGGACAGCCCTGTGGGAAAGTCTCGTGGGAAAGCCTTATGGGAAAGCCTCATGAGGAAGCTCGAAAGCCACAGATCCCTTGATCCACGGGAAGGCAAGTGGAACACTGCTGCTACAGATCGGAAGAAAGTGCACGTGCATGCCCCCACTCGAGACGAGGACTGACTCCCCTGGGAGACTCCAGAAGTACCCCAAGATCCATGTCAGCACTGTAGAGGAATCCTCAGGTTCCGGCACCAACTCCACACGAGACCTAGGCCCCGGCATCGACGGGAGAGGAATCCCGAAAGGCCCCGAGCAACTCGCATAGGGACTGGCATTTCCAGAGGCCACCAGAGCAGGTCCCTGAGGTCCCCGTCGTAAGTCGATAGCACCTGTCGCAACTCGAGAAAATCCTGGAGGTTCTCCCCTCCAGGCGAGATGAGGCCCATTTCCACTGAGACGTTTCGAGGCCAATCACACCTAACCTCTGGAACTTACAAAGGGTCCTTCACACCCTTGCTGCAACTAAAAAAGTTCCCCGACCTACCCGTCTCCACTCGAGGGAAGCACGAGAGTCCCGCCCACATGCAGAGGAGACCCGTTTCCGCCTCCTAGCTCGAGAGGAGGGATCCTTTCCCTGCGTGGTCTGGAAAGAAGTCCCGGTGTTCCTGTCGAATCTCAAGAGGAGTCGCTCTCCACAGGAAAGGCGAGAGGAACTCCAGGGTCGAGCCACCATACCCAGAGTGACCCAGATGTCTCAGTCCATTCCAGGGAAAACTGTTTCCCCTGCACTGCCTCGACTTTCAAGCGAGGATCGACTCACACCACGGTGGCACGTGGGACAGCCCTGTGGGAAAGCCTCTTGGGAAAGCCTCGAGGGAAAGCCACAGATCCCTTGATCCATGGGAAGGGAAGCGTGACACTGCTGCTACAACTCGGGAGGAAAGCGCACGTGCATGCCCCCACTCTAGACGAGGACTGACTGCCCTGGGGAGACTCCAGAAGTACCCCAAGTTCCATGTCAGCACTGGAGAGGAATCCTCAGGTTCCGGCACCGACTCCACACAAGATCTTAGGCCCCGGCATCGACGGAGAGGAAACCCGAGAGGCCCCGAGCAACTCGCATGGGGACTGGCCTTTCCTGAGGCCACTAGAGCGGGTCACTGAGGTCCACGTCGTAAGTCGAGAGCACCTGCCGCAACTCGAGAAAATACAGGAGGTTCTCCCCTCCAGGCCGAGATGAGGCCCATTTCCGCTGAGCGTCTCGAGGCTAATCAATTCTAACATCTGGAACGTCCAAAGGGTCCTTCACACCCTTGCTGCAACTCAAGAAGTTCCCGACATAACCGTCTCCACTTGAGAGGAAGCACGAGAGTCCCGGCCACATCCAGAAGAGCCCCGTTTCCGTATCATAACTCGAGAGGTGGGATCCTTTCCCTGCGTGGTCGGGAAAGAATTCCCGGCGTTCCCGTCGTATCTCAAGAGGAGGCGCTCTCCACAGGAAAGGCGAGAGGAACTCCAGGGTCGTGCCACCATTCCCAGAGTCAACTAAATGTCTCCGTCCATTCCAAGGAAACCTGTTTTCCCTGCACCACCTGGACTTTCAAGCTGAGGATCGACTCACACCACGGTGGCACGTGGGACAACCCTGTGGGAAAGCCTCGTGGGAAAGCCTCGAGGGCAAGGCACAGATCCCTTGATCCACGCGAAGGGAAGGGTGACACTGCTGCTACAGCTCGGGAGGAAAGCGCACGTGCATGCCCCCACTCGAGACGAGGACTGACTCCCCAGGGGAGACTCCAGAATTACCCCAAGATCCATGTCAGCACTGGAGAGGAATCCTCAGGTTCCGACACCCCCTCCACACAAGATCTTTAGGCACCAGCATCGACGGGAGAGGAATCCCGAGAGGCCCCCGAGCAACTCGCATGGGGACTGGCCTTTCCTGAGGCCACCAGAGCGGGTCCCTGAGGTCCCCGTCGTAAGTCGAGAGCACCTGCTGCAAGTCGAGAAAATCCAGGAGGTTCTCCCCTCCAGGCGAGATGAGGCCCATTTCCGCTGAGGCGTTCGAGGCTATTCACACCTAAACTCTGGAACTTCCAAAGGGTCGTTCACACCCTTGTTGCAACTCAAGAAGTTCCCCGACATTCCCGTCTCCACTCGAGAGGAAGCACGAGAGTCCCGGCCTCATCCAGAGGAGCCCCGTTTCCGTCTCCTAGCTCGAGAGGAGGGATCCTTTCCCTGCGTGTTCGGGAAAGAATTCCCGGCGTTCCCGTCGTCGCATCTCAAGAGGAGGCGCTCTCCACAGGAAAGGCGAGAGGAACTCCAAGGTCGTGCCACCATCCCAGAGTCAACCAGATGTCTCCGTCCATTCCAGGGAAACCTGTTTTCCAAGCACTGCCTCGACTTTCAAGCGAGGATCGACTCACACCACGGTTGGCACGTGGGACAGCCCTGTGGGAAAGCCTCGTGGGAAAGCCTCGAGGGAAAGCCCCTGATCCCTTGATCCTCGGAAGGGAAGCGTGACACTGCTGCTACAGCTCGGGAGGAAAGCGCATGTGAATGCCCCCACTCGAGACGAGGACTGACTCCACTGGGGAGACTACAGAAGTACCCCAAGATCCATTTCAGCACTGGAGAGGAATGCTCAGGTTCCGGGACCGACTCCACACAAAATCTTAGGCCTCCGGCATAGACGGGAGAGGAATCCCGAGAGGCCCCCGAGCAACTCGCATGGGGACAGCCTTTCCTGAGGCCACAGAGCGGGTCCCTGAGGTTCCCGTCGTAAGTTGAGAGCACCTGCCGAAACTCGAGAAAATCCAGGAGGTTCTCCCCTCCAGGCGAGATGAGGCCCATTTCCGCTGAGGCGTCTCGAGGCTAATCACACCTAAACTCTGGAACTTCCAAAGGGTCCTTCACACCCTTGCTGCAACTCAAGAAGTTCTGCAACATTCCCGACTCCACTCGAGAGGAAGCACGAGAGTCCCGCCCACATCCAGAGGAGCCCCGTTTCCGCCTCCTAGCTCGAGGGGAGGGATCCTTTCCCAGCGTGGTCGGGAAAGAATACCCGGCGTTCCCGTTGCATCTCAAGAGGAGGTGCTCTCCACAGGAAAGGCGAGAGGAACTCCAGGGTCGGGCCACCATTCCCAGAGTCCCTGGATGTCTCAGTCCATTCCAGGGAAAACTGTTTTCCCGCACTGCCTCGACTTTCAAGCCGAGGATCGACTCACACCACGGTGGCACTTGGGACAGCCCTGTGGGAAAGCCTCGTGGGAAAGCCTCGAGGGAAAGCCCTGATCCCTTGATCCACGCGAAGGGAAGCGTGACACTTCTGCTATAACTCGGGAGGAAAGCGACGTGCATGCCCACACTCGAGACAAGGACTGACTCCCATGGGGAGACTCCAGAAGTACCCCAAGATACATGTCAGCACTGGAGAGGAATTCTCAGGTTCCGGCGCTGACTCCACACAAGGTTTTAGGCCCCAGCATCGACGGGAGAGGAAACCCTAGAGGCCCCCGAGAGGCCCCGAGCAACTCGCATGGGGCCTGGCCTTTCCTGAGGGCACCAGAGCGGGTCCCTGAGGTCCCCGTCGTAAGTCGAGGGCACCTGCCACAACTCGAGAAAATCCAGGAGGTTCTCCCCTCCAGGCGAGATGAGGCCCATTACCGCTGAGGCGTCTCGAGGCTAATCACACCTAACCTATGGAACTTACAAAGGGTCCTTCACGCCCTTGCTGCAACTCAAGAAGCTCCCCCACATACCCGTCTCCACTCGAGAGGAAGCCCGAGAGTCCCGCCCACATCCAGAGGAGCCCCGTTACTGCCTCCTAACTCGAAAGGAGGGATCCTTTCACTGAGTGCTCGGTCAAGTATTCCCGGAGTTCCCGTCTCATCTCAAGAGGAGGCGCTCTCCCAGGAAAGGCGAGAGGAACTCCAGGTTCGTGCACCCATTCCCAGAGGCCCCAAGATGTCTCAGTCCATTCCATTGAAACCTGTTTCTCCTGCACTGCCTCAACTTTCTAGCCTAGGATCGACACACAACACGGTGGCACGTGGGACAGCCCTTTGGGAAAGTCTCGTGGGAAAGCCTCGTGGAAAAGACTCGTGGGAAAGCCTCGAGGGAAAGCCGCAGATACCTTGATCCACGCGAAGGGAAGCGTGACACTGCTGCTACAGCTCGGGAGGAAAGCGCACGTGCATGCCCCCACTCGAGATGAGGACTGACTCCCGTGGGGAGACTGGAGAAGTACCCCAAGATCCTTGTCAGCACTGCAAAGGAATCCTCAGGTTCCGGCACCGACACCACACAAGGTCTTAGGCCCTGGCATCGACGGGAGAGGAACCCCGAGAGGGCCCTGAGTAACTCGCATGAGGACTGGTCTTTCCTGAGGCCACCAGAGCGGGTCTCTGAGGTCCCTGTCGTAAGTCGAGAGCACCTGCCGCAACTCGAGAAAATCCAGGAGGTTCTCCCCTCCAGGCGAGATGAGGCCCATTTCCGCAGAGGCGACTCGAGGCTTATCACTCCTGACCTCTGGAACTTCCAAAGGGTCCTTCACACCCTTGCTGCAACTCAAGAAGTTCCCCGACATACCCGTCTCCACTCGAGAGGAAGCACGAGAGTCCCGCCCACATCCAGAGGAGCCCCGTTTCCGCCTCGTAGCTCGAGAAGAGGGATCCTTTCCCTTCGTCGTCGGGAAAGAATTCCAGCCTTCCCGTCGCATCTCAAGAGGAGGCGCTCTCCACAGGAAAGACAAGAGGAACTCCAGGGCCTTGCCAGCATTCCAAGAGTCCCCCAGATGTCTAAGTCCATTCCAGAAGAAACTGTTTTCCCTGCACTGCCTCGACGTTCACGCCGAGGATCGACTCACACCACCGTGGCACGTGGGACAGCCCTGTTGGAAAGCCTCGTGGGAAAGCCTAATGGAAAGCGACAGATCCCTTGATCCACACGTCGGCAAGCGTGACACTGCTGCTGCAGGTCGTGAGGAAATGGCAGGTGCATGCCCCCACACGACATGAGGACTGACGCCCCTGGTGAGACTCCAGAAGTACGGAAAGATTCATGTCAGCACTGGAGAGGCATCCTCAGGGTCTGGCCCCGACTCCACACAAGGTCTTAGGCACCGGCATCGATGGGAGAGGAATCCCTAAAGGCCCCTGGTAACTCGCATGGGGACTGGCCTTTCCTGAGGCCACCAGAGCGGGTCCCTGAGGACCCGTCGTAACTCGAGAGCACCTGCCGCAACTGGGTAAAATCCAGGAGGTTCTCCCCTAAAGGCGGAATGAGGCCCATTTCCTCTGAGGTGTCTGGAGGCTCATCACACCTAACCTCTGGAAATTAAAAAGGGTCCTTGCTGCAACTCAAGAAGTTGCCCGACATACCCGTCTCCACTCGAGAGGAAGCACGAGAGTCCCGCCTACATCCAGAGGAGCCCGGTGTCCGCCTCCAAGCTCGAGAGGAGGGATCCTTTCCCTGCGTGCTCGGAAAAGAATTCCCGGCGTTCCCGTCGCATCTCAAGAGCAGGCGCTCTCCACAGGAAAGGCGAGAGGAACTCCAGGGTAGTGCCATCATTCCCAGAGTCCCCCAGATGTCTCAGTCAATTGCAGGGAAACCTGTTTTCCGTGCACTGACTCGACTTTCAAGCCGAGGATCGACTCACACCACGGTGGCACGGGGGGCAGCCCTGTGTGGAAAGCCTCGTGGGAAAGCCTCGTCGAGGGAAAGCCCCTGATCCCTTGATCACGCGAAGGGAAGCATGACACTGCTGCTACAGCTCGGAGGAAAGCGCACGTGCGTGCCCCCACTCGAGACGAGGACTGACTCCCCTGGGGAGACTCCAAAAGTACCCAAGATCCATGTCAGCACTGGAGAGGAATCCTCAGGTTCCGGCACCGACTCCACACAAGGTCTTAGGCCCCGGCATCGACGGAGAGAAATCCCGAGAGGCCCCCGAGCAACTCGCATGGAGCCTGGCCTTTCCTGAGGCCACCAGAGCGGGTCCCTGATGTCCCCGTCGTAAGTCGTGAGCACCTGCCGCAATTCGAGAAAATCCAGGAGGTTCTACCCTCCAGGCGAGATGAGGCCCATTTCCCCAGAGGCGTCTCGAGGCTAATCACACCTAACCTCTGGAACTTCCAAAGGGTCCTTCACATCCTTGCTGCAACTCAAGAAGTTGCCCGACATACCCGTCTCCACTCGAGAGGAAGCACGAGAGTCCCGCCTACATCCAGAGGAGCCCCCGGTGTCCGCCTCCAAGCTCGAGAGGAGGGATCCTTTCCCTGCGTGCTCGGAAAAGAATTCCCGGCGTTCCCGTCGCATCTCAAGAGCAGGCGCTCTCCACAGGAAAGGCGAGAGGAACTCCAGGTCGTGCCATCATTCCCAGAGTCCCCCAGATGTCTCAGTCCATTACAGGGAAAACTGTTTTCCCTGCACAGCGTCGACTTTCAAGACGAGGATCGACTCACACCACGGTGGCAAGTGGACAGCCCTGTGGGAAAGCCTTGTGGGAAAGCCTCGTGGGAAAGCCTCGAGGGAAAGCCACAGATCCCTTGATCCACGCGAAGGGAAGCGCGACACTGCTGCTACAGCTCGGGAGGAAAGCGCACGTGCATGCCCCACTCGAGAGAGGACTGTCTCCCCTGGGGAGACTCCAGAAGTACCCCAAGATCCATGTCAGCACTGGAGAGGAATCCTCAGGTTTCCGGCACCGATTCCACACAAGTCTTAGGGCCCGGCATCGACGGAGAGGAACCCGAGAGGCCCGAGCAGCTCGCATGGGGACTGGCCTTTCCTGAGGCCACCAGAGCGGGTACTGAGGTCCCAGTCGTAAGTCGAGAGCACCTGCCGCAACTCGAGAAAAATCCAGGAGGTTCTCCACTCCAGGCGACATGAGGCCCCTTTCCGCTGAGGTATCTCGAGGCTAATCACACCTTACCTCTGGAACTTCCAAAGGCGTCCTTCACACCCTTGCTGCAACTCAAGAAGTTCCCCGACATACCCGTCTCACTCGAGAGAAGCAAGGAAAGTCCCGCCCACATCAAGGGAGGCCACGTTTCCGCTCCTAGCTCGAGAGGTTTGATCCTTTCCCTGCGTCGGTGGGGAAAGAATTCGCGGCGTTCCC
>NW_017197640.1:0-7986 GCF_001704415.2 Capra hircus
TTACATAGAGTCGGTGCAGTTAACCTGAGGATTCCTCTCCAGTGCTGACATGGATCTTGGTGTACTTCTGGAGTCTCCCAGGGGAGTCAGTCCTCGTCTCGAGTGGGGGCATGCACGTGCGCTTTCCTCCCGTGCTGTAGCAGCAGTGTCGCTCTTACCTTCGCGTGGATCAAGGGATCTGTGGCTTTCCCTCAAGGCTTTCCCACGAGGCTTTGCCACAGGGCTGTCCCACGTGCCACAGTGGTGTGAGTCGATCCTTGGCTTGAAAGTCGAGTCAGTGCGGGGAAACAGGTTTCCCTGGAATAGACTGAAACATCTGGGGGACTCGGAGAATGTGGCATGTCCCTGGAGTTCCTCTCACCTTTCCTGTGGAGAACGCCTCCTCTTGAGATGCGACGGGAACGCCGGGAATTCTTTCCCGACCGCACAGGGAAAGGATCCCTCCTCTCGTGAGGGGAAACGGGCCCTCTGGATGCGCGGACTATCGTGCTTCCTCTTGAGGAGACGGGTATGTCGGGGAACTTCTTGATTTGCTCAAGGGTGAAGACCCTTTGGAAGTTCCAGAGTTTAAGTGTGCTTAGCCTTGAGATATGTCAGCGAAATAGGCTTCATTTGCCTGGAGGGGAGAACATCCTTGATTTTCTCCAGTTGCGGCAGACTTACGACGGGGACGCAGGGACCCGCTCTGGTGGCCTCAGGAAAGGCCAGTCAAGATTCAAGACACACTGAGAGGGAGGAGACATCACGAGAGGCTCCCGAGCAACTCGCATGGGGACTGGCCTTTCCTGAGGCCACCAAAGCGGGTCCCTGAGGTCCCCGTCGTAAGCGAGAGCACCTGGCGCAACTCGAGAAAATCCAGGAGGTTCTCCCCTCCAGGCGAGATGAGACCCATTTGCGCTGAGGCTCTCGAGGCTAATCACACCTAACCTCTGGAACTTCCAAAGGGCCCTTCACACCCTTGCTGCAACTCAGTAAGTTCCCCGACATACCCGTTTCACTCGATGGAAGCACAAGAGTCCGCCCACAACCAGAAGAGCCCCGTTTCACTCATAGCTCGAGAGGAGGGATCCTTTCCCTGCGTGGTCGGGAAAGAATTTCGATCCCGTCGCATCTCAAGAAGAGGCGCTCTCCAACAGGAAAGGCGAGAGGAACTCCAGGGTCGTGCCACCATTCCAGAGCCCCCAGATGTGTCAGTCGATTCCAGGGAAACCAGTTTTCCCCCAATGCCTCGACTTTCAAGCCAAGGATCGACTCAGAGTGGCACGGGGACAGCCCTGTGAAAACTAGTGGGAAAGCCTCGTGGGAAAGCCTACAGAGAAAGTCACAGATCCCTTGATCCACGCAAAGGAAGGGTGACACTGCTGCTACAGCTCGAAAGCGCATGTGGCCCACTAGCGACGAGGACTGACTCCCCTGGGAGACTCCAGAAGTACCCCAAGATCCATGTCAGAACTGGGAGGAATCCTCAGGTTCCGGCACCGACTCACACAAGGTCTCAGGCCCCGGCATCGAGGGAGAGGAATCAATAGAGGCCCCGAGCAACTCGCATGGGGACAGGCCTTTCCTGAGGCAGCAGAGCGGGTCCCTGAGGTCCCGTCGTAAGTCGAGAGCACCTGCCGCAACTCGAGAAAATCCAGGAGGTTCTCCCCTCCAGGCGAGATGAGGCCCATTTCTGCTGAGGCGTCTCGAGGCTATCACACTTAACCTCTGGAACTTCCAAAGGGTCCTTCACACCCTTGCTGCAACTCAAGAAGTTCCCGACATACCCGTCTCCACTCGAGAGGAATAACGAGAGTCCCGCCCAAATCCAGAGAGCCCCGTTTCCACCTAATTCGAGAGGAGGGATCCTTTCCCTGCGTGGTCGGGAAAGAATTCCCGGTTCCCGTCGCATCTCAAGAGGAGTGCTCTCCACAGGAAAGGCGAGAGGAACTCCAGGGTCGTGTCACCATTCCAGAGTTCCCCAGATGACTCAGTCCATTCCAGGGAAACCTGTTTTCCCCACTTCCTCGACTTTCAAGCCAAGGATCGACTCACACCACGGTGGCACGTGGGACAGCCCTGGGAAAGCCTGTGGAAAGCTCGTGGGAAAGCCTCGAGGGAAAGCCACAGATCCCTTGATCCACCGAAGGGAAGCGTGACACTGCTGCTACAGCTCGGAGGAAAGCGCACGTGCATGCCCCCACTCGAGACGAGGACTGACTCCCCTGGGAGACTCCAGAAGTACCCAAGATCCATGTCAGCACTGGAGAGGAATCCTCAGGTTCCGGCACCGACTCCACACAAGGTCTTAAGGCCCCGGCATCGACGGGAGAGGAATCCCGAGAGGCCCCCGAGCAACTCGCATGGGGACTGGCCTTTCCTGAGGCCACCAGAGCGGGTCCCTGAGGTCCCCGTCGTAAGTCGAGAGCACCTGCCGTAACTCGAAAATTCAGGAGGTTCTCCCTCCAGGCGAGATGAGGCCCATTTCCCTGAGGGGTCTCGAGCTAATCACACCTAACCTCTGGAACTTCCAAAGGGTCCTTCACACCCTTGCTGCAACTCAAGAATTCCCCACATACCGTCTCCACTCGAGAGGAAGCACGAGAGTCCCGCCCACATCAGAGGAGCCCCGTTTCCGCCTCCTAGCTCGAGAGGAGGGATCCTTTCCCTGCGTGGTGGGGAAAGAATTTCCGGCGTCGCATCTCAAGAGGAGCGCTCTCTCACAGGAAAGGCGCGAGGAACTCCAGGGTCGTGCCACCATTCCAGAGTCCCCCAGATATCTCAGTCCATTCCAGGGAATCCTGTTTTTCTTGCACTGCCTCGAGTTTCAAGCCGAGGATCGACTCACACCACGGTGGCACGTGGGACAGCCCTGTGGGAAAGTGGGAAAGCATCGAGGGAAAGCCCCTGATCCCTTGATCCATGCCAAGGGGAAGCGTGACACTGCTGCTACAGCTCGGGAGGAAAGCGCACATGCATGCCCCACTCGAGACGAGGACTGACTCCCCTGGGAGACTCCAGAAGTCCCAAGATCCATGTCAGCACTGGAGAGGGATACTCAGGTTCCGGCACCGACTCCACACAAGTTTTAGGACCCGGCATCGACGGGAGAGGAATCCTGAGAGGCCCGCCGAGCAACTCCCAAGTGGACTGGCCTTTCCTGAGCCACCAGAGCGGGTCCCTGAAGTCCCGTCGTAAGTCGAGAGCACCTGCCGCAACTCGAGAAACTCCAGGAGGTTCTCCCCTCCAGGCGAGATGAGGCCCATTTCCGCACAGGCGTCTCGAGGCTAATCACACCAGCCTCGGTAAATTCCAAAGGGTCCTTCACACCCTTGCTGCAGCTCAAGAAGATCCCCGACATACCCGTCTCCGCTCGAGAGGAAGCAGGAGAGTCCTGCCCTCATCCAGAGGAGCCCCGATTCCGCCTCAAAGCTCGAGAGGAGGAATCCTTTCCCTGCGTGTGCGGGAAAGAATTCCCGGCGTTCCCGTCACATCTGAAGTGGAGGCACTCTCCACAGGAAAGGCGAGAGGAACTCCAGGTTCGTGCCACCATTCCCAGATTCCCCCAGATGTCTCAGTCCATTCCAGGGAAAACAGTTTTCCTTGCACTGCCTCGACTTTCAAGCCGAGGAGCGACTCACACCACGGTGGCACGTGGGACAGCCCTGTGGGAAAGCCTCCTGGGAATGCGTCGTGGAAAGCCTCGAGGGAAAGCCACTGATCCCTTGATCCACTCGAAGGGAAGCGTGACACTGCTGCTCCAGCTCGGGAGGAAAGCGCTCGTGCATGCCCCCACTCGAGACAAGAACTGACTCCCCTGGGGAGACTCCAAAGTACCCCAAGATCCATGTCAGCAATGGAGAGGAAACCTCAGGTTCCAGAACCAACTCCACACAAGGTCTTAGGCCCCGGCATGAACGGGAGAGGAATCCCGAGAGGCCCGCGAGCAACTCGCATGGGACTGGCCTTTCCTGAGGCCACCAGAGCGGGTCCCTGAGGTCCGTATCGAAAGGCGAGAGCACCTGCCGCAACTCGAGAAAATCCAGGAGGTTCTCCCCTCCAGGCGAGATTAGGCCCATTTCCGCTGAGGCGTCTCGAGGCTAATCACACCTAACCTCTGGAACTTCCAAAGGGTCCTTTACACCCTTGCTGCAAATCCAGAATTTCCCCGACATACCCGTCTCCACTCGAGAGGAAGCACGAGAGTCCCGCCCCACATACAGAGGAGCACCGTTTCCGCCTCCTAGCTCGAGAGGAGGGATCCTTTCCCTCCGTGGTCGGAAAGAATTCCGGCGTTCCCGTCGCATCTCAAGAGGAGGCGCTCTCCACAGGAAAGTCGAGAGGAAGTCCAGGGTCGTGCCACCATTCCCAGATTCGCCAGATGTCTCAGTCCATTCCAGGGAAACCTGTTTTCCTTGCACTACGTTGACTTTCAAGCCATCGATCGACTCACACCACGGTGGCACGTGGGATAGCCCTGTGGGGAAAGCCTCGTGGGAAAGCCACAGATCCCTTGATCCAGGCGAAGTGAAGCATGACACTGCTGCCACAGCTCCGGAGGTAATCGCACGTGCATGCGCCCACTCAAACGAGGACTGACTCCCCTGGGGAGACTCCAGAAGTACCCCAAGATCCATGTCAGCACTGCAGAGGAATCCTCAGGTTCCGGCACCGACTCCACACAAGGTCTTAAGCCCCGGCATCGATGGTAGAGGAATCCGAGAGGCCCCCCTAGCAACTCGCATGTGGACTGGCCTTTCCTGAGGCCACCAGAGCGGGTCCCTGAGGTCCCCGTCGTAAGTCGAGAGCACCTGCCGCAACTCGAGAAAATCCAGGAGGTTCTCCCCTCCAGGCGAGATGAAGCCCATTTCCCGCTGAAGCGTCTGGAGGCTAATCACACCTAACCTCTGGAACTTCCAAAGGGTCCTTCACACCCTTGCTGCAACTCAAGAAGTTCCCCGACATACCCGTCTCCTCTCGATAGGAAGCACGAGGGTCCCGCCCACATCCAGAGGAGCCCCTTTCCGCCTCGTAGCTCGAGATGTGGGATCCTTTCCCTGCTTCGTCGGGAAAGAATTCCCGGCGTTCCCGTCGCATCTCAAGTGGAGGCGCTCTCCACAGGAAATGCGAGAGGAACTCCAGAGTCGTGCCACCATTCCAAGAGTCCCCTAGATGTCTCAGTCCATTCCAGAGGAACCTGGTTTTCCCTGCACTGCCTCGACTTTCACGCCGAGGTTCGACTCACACCTCGGCGGCATGTGGGACAGCCCTCTGGGATAGCCTCGTGGTAAAGCCTGGAGGAAAAGCCACAGATCACTTGATCCACGCGACCGGGAAGTGTGACACTGCTGCTACAGCTCGGGAGGAAAGCGCACGTGCATGCCCCCATTCGAGACGAAGACTGACTTCCCTGGGGGGGCTCCAGAAGTACCCCAAGATCCATGTCAGCACTGTAGAGGAATCCTCAGGTTCCTGCCCCAACTCCTCACAAGGTCTTTTTTTTTTCTTTCCTTTTTACTCTTTTCTTTGCATTTATTTAAACACAGTTCTCAAAACTTTTGAGTGAAATTGGGCCTCCTTTGGTAAGCAAAGAACCTGAAAGTAGTATTTAAAAACGAACAGGCAAAGTCTTCAGATCATCCACAACACAGGTGTAGTGTTCCCTTCTTTTTTCTCAAAACTCTGAAGCACCCAGTTTTTCCATATAGTCTTAAAAGCTAGAAGAACAAGAGTACATTTGTGGTGGAATATTATTTTCACTTGCTGATTACTAATTGAAATACCATTATCCCCTTCTAACAGCTTTAAGAAATAGCCTTTTTAAGGCATACATTGTGCAACTCATCTTATTCCCTGCTATGTATAATACAGATTACATAAAGGCTGTCAAAGTCACATTTATATAAGAATTAAGCATTTGCTGTATTTGAAAGATCTTTAGTTTTTTAACACTAGCAGTATAGAGTTACAGAGCGTAATTTTTATCACTTAACTGCAGGTATATTAAGTATGGTATGTTTCATGGACTCGAGGAAAACGGGCATTTTTTTTCCTTTAATTTACTACTGACAATCTAATCAGAACAGTTCTCCTAAGCATTGATATGTTAGAAAGAAAAGTAAAAACCAAACGTTATTGTTGCTTTTTGCCATTTGTAGCATTTTACACACAGGCTTCAATCTTCAGAATACCCTGTATTCAGTAGAAAAACCATTTAAATGAAGTTCTGTACAATAGAAACTTCTCAGCAGTCAAAATTTTAGACTGGTAAAAAAATACATGTAAAACATACTTTTCTGAAAACACTTAACTTTGAACAAAGCACCGAACTACACAAATGCAGAATGAAAACAGCATTTCAACTCCACCAAAAGTAGTCATCATAAAAGGTGTAAAAGTCACCTAACTTCACCAGGCACTGTTCACTTTTTAAACAGGAGACAATAAAAAATATTGTCCACAAACAATATCCCAACTCTAGGGCAGGTTTTCAGAAAGTCTTCATCTTCATGCTTTAATAGCGACGAGGTGAGTATGATCGAGATCTGGAACGTGATCTGTATCCTCCACGACTATAGTAGGGAGAAGGTGACCGTCTTCTGTATTTCTGATCCCTGTCTTGAGCAGCTCTCCATCCTCCTCCTCCTCCCTCCTCCTCCTCTGTACGATCTGCTGTAATAGTCCCGATCATCATAGCCTCGATCATATCCTCTGTCATAGTAATCTCGACGGCGTGAGCTGCCATAGGTAGGTCTCCCCATGTAAATTCCTGCTGTTGGAGTATGTGGTCTTTTCGTTATGGAGAAGTCAAACTCTGATCCTACATCCATCAAGCTCCATTCCATTGGCACACTCTTTTGCTTCCTTGGCATCATCTACATTTTCAAAGTATACAAAGGCAAATCCTCTTGAACGTCTAGACTGCTGGTCATATACAATAGATACATCAGCAATTGGGCCATATTTAGAGAACATTTCTCTTAGATCTCTTTCTGTAGTATACAAGCTCAATCCAAATACTCCAAGACAACAGTTAGGATCAGGATTTGCCCGATTCCCAACATGACGCCAGCGAGTAGACATGGGAGAATGACTGTGGCTATGCCGTCTTCGATAATCTCTGCTGTAAGATCTGCTACGAGATCTTCTATGGGACCGGGACCGAGATCGTGACCTTGTATAATGCCTCCGAGAACTTCTTCTGGATCTAGACCTAGATTCCGATCTGGACCTGGACTTTGATCTGGAACGCCTGGAATCTTCCTTGGAGCGAGACCTTGCAGGGTATGACTTGCAGATTTCCCAGATCCATGAGCACTTCCGCTTCTGGAAGCAGAACGGGATTCCCCCTCGCCGTAGTTCTCCTCGCCGCTGTCGCTCATGACTTTCACTGCTGTCGCCGCTCGATGTGCTTCAATCGAAGCTGCCAACCTCTCGCACCTTCAGTGTAGAGGCTCCGCCGCAGCCTCACACCACACACCGGTGCCCCAGGCACTGAGAACCGAAACGCTCCGCGTCGCCTCCGCGGGCTCTCCACACAAGGTCTTAGGCCCCGGCATCGACGTGAGAGGAATCCTGAGAGGCCCCCTAGCAACTCCCATGGGCACTGGCCTTTTCTGAGGCCACAGGAGCGGGTCCCTGAGGTCCCCATCCTAAGACGAGAGCACCTGCTCCAACTCAAGATAATCCAGGAGGTTCTCCCCTCCAGGCGAGATGAGGCCCATTTCCCCTGAGGCATCTCGAGGCTAATCACACCTAACCTCTGGAACTTCCAAAGGTCTTTGACACCCCTGCTGCAAGTCAAGAAGATCACCGACATACCCGTCTCCACTCGAGATGAAGCACGAGGTCCCGCCCACATCCAGAGGAGCCCCGTTTCCGCCTCGTATCTAGAGAGGAGGGATCCTTTCCCTGCGTGGTCGGGAAAGAATTCCTGGCGTTCCCGTCGCATCTCAAGAGGAAGTGCTCTCCACAGGAAAGGCCAGAGGAACTCCAGGGTCGTGCCAC
>NW_017197642.1:0-7985 GCF_001704415.2 Capra hircus
TTTCCCTCCCGAGCTGTAGCAGCAGTGTCGCGCTTCCCTTGCGTGGATCAACGGATCTGTAGCTTTCCCTCGAGGCTTTCCCAGGAGGCTTTCCCACGAGGCTTTCCCACAGGGCTGTCCCACGTGCCACCGTGGTGTTGAGTCGATCCTTGGGTTGAAAGTCCGAGCAGTGCAGGGAAAACAGGTTTCCCTGGAATGGACTGAGACATCTGGGGACTCTGGGAATGGTGGCACGACCCTGGAGTTCCTCTCGCCTTTCCTGTGGAGAGCGCCCTGCCGGAAGCCTTTGTGAGGAATCCCGCCCGTGACAAGGTCATGAGGCAAGGAAGCTGACATACGCAAGGCGTGCTCAGACTTCAGGGCCCCTCTGGAAATTCCTAAGCATGTACCCCAACA
Organism: Capra hircus; assembly: GCF_001704415.2. Taxonomy (NCBI): domain Eukaryota; kingdom Metazoa; phylum Chordata; class Mammalia; order Artiodactyla; family Bovidae; genus Capra; species Capra hircus. The sequence goes on from NW_017197642.1 coordinate 397, forward strand.
AAAATCTGCCGGCTTTTGTGCTCTGCTTTTCCACTCTTCTGACATTTCTGGAAAAAGTCAATTCAGGGCTTTAGTCTTCTGCATTTGAAAGAGTGTTTCAATCCAAAAAACCCCTCCGATGGCTTTCTAGCCTGCCTGCAGGACTCTGCAAGTGTGTTTGTTTGAGGCCTCCTGACCGCAGGAGGCACAGGAAGCTTAAAAACATCCTAGGAATGTAGGGGCTTCCGAGGAGTGAAAATCTTTAGAATAGGACTGATTATAAGTTTCATTTGTTGAGTCAATGTTTGCTGCCAAATTTTCATATCCTTTATTTTTAGATATAGTTGGTATATAGAAAAACAAGTAGTAGACCTAGTATTAGCAACATTAGATCCTCGAGTTAAGTACCTTCTTTGTTATATCCCACTGCACCTTTGTTCTATCGCACTGCACCTTTTGTTCTATAGAGATGTAACTTTAATGCTTTAAGGAGATGCAGATTAAAAAAAACACTTCAGGGGAAACAAAATTAACATTCATTTAAGGAAGAGAGCTAAAAAGTGTTAACAAGCCTCTTGGCCAGAAGATAATGTAAATCACCAGAGACCTTTTGTATACAAAATGATGTATAGAAAGAGTCTGCGCTGCGAACGCTACATAATTCTGTGTTACCCATTGATCTCCATGTTTATCAAAAGTATAAAAGGCCTTCTGAACAATAAAGGATTGGACCAGTTTCTCGAACTAGTCTCTCGGCCTAGTTTCTTGGGACTCTGGATCCCCCATGTCTCTCTCTCTCTCTTCTTCTCTCCCCTTCCCCTCTCTCTGCTCTTTACTTTAACTTCAGGCTGAATCTCCATCTGGGGCGCGGAGGCTCGCCAGGTCTACTTACTTGCCCCGGCTGCTAAGACCCGCACGAAAGGGAGCTTAAGGCGAGGCACCCTTAGATATTCAAGCGGGCGCGGTGGCCAAACGTAGATGGTGCAAATTCCTTGTCTGGAATTTTAATGGCCTTCCGTGAAAACCAAGCTATTCAGCCCTCTTCCTCCACTTAATCTTCTTATTACACTATAGTTTCTTAACCTAATCTTACATTAATAAACAAACAAGTCTTTCCACGCCAACGCCCGTCCACCTTCGAATTCCCTGGATCCACCGGGGCTGGACCCTGGCAAGCGCCTCCACTTGAGATGCGACGGGAACGCGGGAATTCTTTCCCCACCACGCAGGAAAAGGATCCCTCCTCTCGAGCTAGGAAGGCGGAAACGGGGCTCCTCTGGATGTGGGCGGGACTCTCGTGCTTCCTCTCGAGTGGAGACGGGTATGTCAGAGAACTTCTTGAGAGTTGCAGCAAGGGTGTGAAGGACCTTTGGAAGTTCCAGATGTTAGATGTGATTAGCCTCGAGACGCCTCAGCGGAAATGGGCCTCATTTCGCCTGGAGGGGGAGAACCTCCTGGATTTTCTCGAGTTGCGGCAGGTGCTCTCGACTTACGACGGGGACCTCAGGGACCCGCTCTGGTGGCCTCAGGAAAGTCCAGTCCCCATGCGAGTTGCTCGGGGGCCTCTCGGATTCCTCTCCCATCGATGCCGGGGCCCTAGATCTTGTGTGGAATCGGTGCCGTAACCTGAGCATTCCTCTCCAGTGCTGACATGGATCTTGGGGTACTTCTGGGAGTCTGCCCAAGGGAGTCAGTCCTTCGTCTCGAGAGGGGGCATGCACGTGCGCTTTCCTCCCGAGCTGTAGCAGCAGTGTCGCGCTTCCCTTCCCGTGGATAAAGGGATCTGTGGCTTTCCCTCGAGGCTTTCCCACAGGGCTGTCCCACGTGCCACCGTGGTGTGAGTCGATCCTCGGCTTGAAAGTCGAAACAGTGCAGGGAAAACAGGTTTCCCTGGAATGGACTGAGACATCTGGAGGACTCTGGGAATGGTGGCCACGACCCTGGAGTTCCTCTCACCTTTCCTGTGGAGAGTGCCTTCCTCTTAAGATGCGACAGGAACGCCGGGAATTCTTTCCCGAAAACGCAGGGAAAGGAACCCGTCTCTCGAGCAAGGAGGCGGAAACGGGGCTCCTCTGGATGTGGGCGGGACTCTCGTGCTTCCTCTCGAGTGGAGACGGGTATGTCGGGGAACTTTTAGAGTTGCAGCAAGGGTGTGAAGGACCCGTTGGAAGTTCCAGAAGTTAGGTGTGATTAGCCTCGAGACGCCTCAGCGGAAATGGGCCTCATCTCGCCTGGAGGGGAGAACCTCCTGGATTTTCTCGAGTTGCGGCAGGTGCTCTCGACTTACGACGGGGACCTCAGGCGACCTGCTCTGGTGGCCTCAGGAAAGGCCAATCCCCATGCGATGTTGCTCAGGGGCCTCTCGGGATCCTCTCCCGTCGATGCTGGGGCTTAAGACCATGTGTGGAGTCGGTGTCGAAACCTGTGGATTCCTCTCCAGTGCTGACATGGATCTTGGGGTACTTCTGGCAGTCTCCCCAGGGGACTCAGTCCTCGTCTCGAGTGGGGGCATCCAAGTGCGCTTTCCTCCCGAGCTGTAGCAGCAGTGTCACACTTTCCTTCGCATGGATCAAGGGATCTGTGGCTTTCCTTCGAGGCTTTCCCACGAGGATTTCCCACGAGGCATTTCCCACAGGGCTGTCCCACGTACCACCGTGGTGTGAGTCGATCCTCGGCTTGAATGTCGAGGCAGTGCTGGGAAAACTGGTTTCCCTGTTATGGACTGAGCATCTGGGGGACTCTGGGAATAGTGGCACGACCCAGGAGTTCCTCTCGCCTTTTCTGTGGTGAGCGCCTCCACTTGAGATGCGACGGGAATCGCCGGGAATTCTTTTCTCGACCTCACAGGAAATGAATCCCTCCTCTGGAACTATGAAGCGGAAACGGGGCTCCTCTGGATGTGGGTGGGACTCTCGTGCTTCCTCTCGATTGGAAACGGGTATGTCGAGGAACTTCTTGTGTTGCAGCCAAGGGTGTTAAGGACCCTTTGGAAGTTCCAGAGGTTAGGTGTGATTAGCATCGAGACGCCTCAGGGGAAATGGGCCTCATCTCGCCTGAAGGGGAGAACCTCCTGGATTTTCTCGAGTTGCGGCAGGTACTGTGGACTTAAGACGGGGACCTCAGGGACCGCCCTGGTGGCCTCAGGAAATGCCAGTCCCCATGCGAATTGCTCGGGGGCCTCTCGGGATTCCTCTCCCGTCGATGCCGGGGCCTAAGACCTTGTGTGTAGTCGATGCCGGATCCTGAGGATTCCTCTCCAGCCCTGACATGGATCTTGGGGTACTTCTGAAGTCTCCCCAGGGAAGTCAGTCCTCGTCTCGAGTGGGGGCATGCTCGTGCGATTTCCTCCCGAGCTGGAGCAGCTGTGTCGCGCTTCCCTTCGTGTGGATCAAGGGATCTGTGGCTTTCCCTCGAGGCTTTCCTAGGAGGCTTTCCCACGAGGCTTTCCCACAGGGCTGTCCCACGTGCCACCGTGGTTTGAGTCGATCCTCGGCTTGAAAGTCGAGGCAGTGCAGGGAAAACAGGTTTCCCTGGAATGGACTGAGACATGTGGGGGATTCTGGGAATGGTGGCACGACCCTGGAGTTCCTCTCGCCTTTCCTGTGGAGAGCGCCTCCTCTTGAAATGCGCCGGGAACGCCGGGAATTCTTTCCCGACCACGCAGGGAAAGGATCCCTCCTCTGGATCTATCAGGCAGAAACGGGGCTCCTCTGGATGTGGGCGGGACTCTCGTGCTTCCTCTCGAGTGGAGTCAGGTATGTTGGGGAACTTCTTGATTTGCAACAAGGGTGTGAAGGACCCTTTGGAAGTTCCAGAGTTTAGGTGTGATTAGCCTCGAGACGCCTCAGCGGAAATGGGCCTCATCTCGCCTGGAGGGGAGAACCTCCTGGATTTTCTCGAGTTGCGGCAGGTGCTCTCGACTTGAGACGTTGTCCTCAGGGACCCGCTCTGGAGGCCTCTAGAAATGCCAGTCCCCATGGGAGTTGCTCGGGGACCTCTCGGGATCCCTCTCCCGTCGATGCCGGGGCCTAAGACATTGTGTGGAGTCGGTTCCGTAACCTGAGGATTCCTCTCCAGTGCTGAAAAGGATCTTGGGGAACTTCTGGACTCTCCCCAGTGGAGTCAGTCCTCGTCTCGAGTGGGGGCATACAAGTGCGCTTTACTCTCGAGCTGTAGCAGCATTGTAACGCTTCCCTTCGCGTGGATCAAGGGATCTGTGGCTTTCCCTCGAGGCTTTCCCACGAGGCTTTCCCACGAGGCTTTCCCACAGGGCTGTCCCACGTGGCAACGTGGTGTGAGTCGATCCTCTGCTTGAAAGTCGAAACAGTGCAGGGAAAACAGGTTTCCCTGGAATGGACTGAGATATCTGGAGGACTCTGGGAATGGTGGCACAACCCTGGAGTTCCTCACGCCTTTCCTGTGGAGAGTGCCTCCTCTTGAGATGCGACAGGAACGCCGAGAATTCTTTCCCGACCACGCAGGGAAAGGAACCCGTCTCTCGAGCAAGGAGGCCCGAAACGGGTCTCCTCTGGATGTGGGCGGGACTCTCGTTCTTCATCCTGAGTGGAGTCGGGTATGCCGGGGAACTTCTTGAGTTGTAGCAAGGGTGTGAAGGACCCTTTGGAAGTTCCAGAAGTTAGGTGTGATTAGCCTCTAGACGCCTCAGCGGAAATGGGCCTCATCTCCCCTGGAGGGGAGAACCTCCTGGATTTTCTCGAGTTGTGGCAGGTGCTCTCAACTTACGACGGGGACCTCAGGGACCTGCTCTGGTGGCCTCAGGAAAGGCCAATCCCCATGCGAGTTGCTCAGGGGCCTCTCGGGATTCCTCTCCCGTCGATGCCGGGGCTTAAGACCATGTGTGGAATCGGTGTCGGAACCTGAGGATTACTCTCCCAGTGCTGACATGGATCTTGGGGAACTTCTGGAGCCTACCCAGGGGACTCAGTCCTCGTCTCGAGTTGGCGCATCCGACGTGAGATTTGCTCCCGAGCTGAAGCAGCAGTGTCACGCTTCCCTTCGCGTGGATCAAGGGATCTGTGGCTTTCCCCCGAGGCTTTCCCACGAGGCTTTCCCACGAGGCTTTCCCACAGGGCTGTCCCACGTGCCACCGTGGTGTGAGTCGATTCTCGGCTTGAAAGTCGAGGCAGTGCAGGGAAAACAGGTTTCCCTGGAATGGACTGACATCTGGGGGACTCTGGGAATGGTGGCACAACCCAGGAGTTCCTCTCGCCTTTCCTGTGGAGAGCGCCTCCTCTTGAGATGCGACGGGAACCCCGGGAATTCTTTCCCGACCACGCAGGGAAAGGATCCCTCCTCTCGAGCTAGGAGGCCGGAAACGGGACTCCTCTGGATGTGGGCGGGACTCTCGTGCTTCCTCTCGAGTGGAGACGGATTATGTCGGGGAACTTCTTGAGTTGCAGCAAGGGTGTGAAGGACCCTTTGGAAGTTCCAGAGGTTAGGTGTGATTAGCCTCGAGACCCCTCAGCGGAAATGGGCCTCATCTCGCCTGGAGGGGAGAACCTCCTGGATTTTCTCGAGTTGTGGCAGGTGCTCTCGAGTTATGACGGGGACATCAGGGACCCTCTCTGGTGGCCTCAGGAAAGGCCAGACGCCATGCGAGTTGCTCGGGGCCTCTCGGGATTCCTCTCCCGTAGATGCAGTCGCCTAAGACCTTGTGTGGAGTCGGTGCCGGAACCTGAGGATTCCTCTCCAGTGCTTACATGGATCTTGGGGTACTTCTGGAGTCTCCCAGGTGAGTCAGTCCTCATATCTATTGGGGCATGCATGTGCAATTTCCTCCAGAGCTGTAGCAGCAGTGTCACTCTTCCCTTCGCGTGGATCCAGGAATCTGTGGCTTTCCTTGGAGGCTTTCCCACGAGCTTTCCCACGAGGCTTTCCCACGACGTTTTCCCACTGGGCTGTCCCACGTACCACCGTGGTGTGAGTCGATCCTCGGCTTGAAAGTCGAGGCAGTGCTGGGAAAACTGGTTTCCCTGTTATGGACTGAGCATCTGGGGGACTCTGGGAATAGTGGCACGACCCAGGAGTTCCTCTCGCCTTTCCTGTGGTGAGCGCCTCCACTTGAGATGCGACGGGATCGCCGGGAATTCTTTCTCGACCACACAGGAAAAGAATCCCTCCTCTGGAACTATGAAGCGGAAACGGGGCTCCTCTGGATGTGGGTGGGACTCTCGTGCTTCCTCTCGATTGGAAACGGGTATGTCGAGGAACTTCTTGTGTTGCAGCAAGGGTGTTAAGGACCCTTTGGAAGTTCCAGAGGTTAGGTGTGATTAGCATCGAGACGCCTCAGGGGAAATGGGCCTCATCTCGCCTGAAGGGGAGAACCTCCTGGATTTTCTCGAGTTGCGGCAGGTACTGTGGACTTAAGACGGGGACCTCAGGGACCGCCCTGGTGGCCTCAGGAAATGCCAGTCCCCATGCGAATTGCTCGGGGGCCTCTCGGATTCCTCTCCCGTCGATGCCGGGGCCTAAGACCTTGTGTGTAGTCGATGCCGGAACCTGAGGATTCCTCTCCAGCCCTGACATGGATCTTGGGGTACTTCTGGAGTCTCCCCAGGGAAGTCAGTCCGCGTCTCGAGTCGGGGCATGCACGTGCGCTTTCCTCCCGAGCTGTAGCAGCAGTGTCGCGCTTCCCTTTGCGTGGATCAACGGATCTGTAGCTTTCCCTCGAGGCTTTCCCAGGAGGCTTTCCCACGAGGCTTTCCCACAGGGCTGTCCACGTGCCACCGTGGTGTGAGTCGATCCTTGGGTTGAAAGTCGAGGCAGTGCAGGGAAAACAGGTTTCCCTGGAATGGACTGAGACATCTGGGGGACTCTGGGAATGGTGGCACGACCCTGGAGTTCCTCTCGCCTTTCCTGTGGAGAGCGCCTGCCGGAAGCCTTTGTGAGGAATCCCGCCCGTGACAAGGTCATGAGGAAGGAAGCTGACATACGCAAGGCGTGCTCAGACTTCAGGGGCCCCTCTGGAAATTCCTAAGCATGTACCCCAACAAAAATCTGCCGGCTTTTGTGCTCTGCTTTTCCACTCTTCTGACATTTTCTGGAAAAAGTCAATTCAGGGCTTTAGTCTTCTGCATTTGAAAGAGTGTTTCAATCCAAAAAACCCCTCGATGGCTTTCTAGCCTGCCTGCAGGACTCTGCAAGTGTGTTTGTTTGAGGCCTCCTGACCGCAGGAGGCACAGGAAGCTTAAAACATCCTAGGAATGTAGGGGCTTCCGAGGAGTCAAAATCTTTAGAATAGGACTGATTATAAGTTTCATTTGTTGAGTCAATGTTTGCTGCCAAATTTTCATATCCTTTATTTTTAGATATAGTTGGTATATAGAAAAACAAGTAGTAGACCTAGTATTAGCAACATTAGATCCTCGAGTTAAGTACCTTCTTTGTTATATCCCACTGCACCTTTGTTCTATCGCACTGCACCTTTGTTCTATAGAGATGTAACTTTAATGCTTTAAGGAGATGCAGATTAAAAAAACACTTCAGGGGAAACAAAATTAACATTCATTAAGGAAGAGAGCTAAAAAAGTGTTAACAAGCCTCTTGGCCAGAAGATAATGTAAATCACCAGAGACCTTTTGTATACAACA
>NW_017197643.1:0-7985 GCF_001704415.2 Capra hircus
AGTTGTATAAGCAAACCTGTTCCTTCCAAATAGAGGCTTGCAACACACCCCCGGTGGTTGCCTCTTCTTCCCCGAAGAAGTCTTTCTTTCCCCACATGCTGCGAACTCCCTGTCCCAACCTCCAAGAATAGCGCTTCTTGCCATTCCTTTCTTAGAGGCAGTTATCCCTGAGCTTGGGGCCGTAGGGAGTAGCCCCACACTCACAGGAAAGGCAAAGACTCCTCCATACATCTCCTCTATCCCCTTTGCTCTGGAGGAGAGCTCTAGTGAGCCTAGGTCTTTCAGGAAAATTCTTGGCTTGGACAGGATCTCACCCTGTTTGTGAACCTGCATACCCAACCAGGGGCCACAGAGCACCTGTTTCAGTAAAGTGGGCCCTGAAAGGGTGCAGCCTAGCAAGAGCTTGAAAATCCATTCAATTGCTGTTTTTGTACCTCTGACAGAGCGAGCTTGGCTCCACCCTTTGGCAGTGAGGAGAAAAGAGGCATGACACCCTCCCCAAGGGGACATGGGGCCTATTCGAGAGGAAAGGCCCCTTGTGGAGATGAGGCCAGGAAGGCACACAGTCGTGTCAAACACACTCCCACTGCTTGCTTCTTCAGGGGCACTCCCGCTATCAGCTAGGAATGTCTTTGCAATGATCACAAAGGGAAGGGGAGATACAGGGACCTGCTTCTGGACCTCCGTGCTCTGAGCAAATCTCGAGGTCTCCCGTTGTTGGTCAAGGTCAAGGGTCAAGTTCAAGTTCAAGGTCAAGTTCAAGAAGTTCAAAGTCAAGGTCAAGTTCAAAGTCAAGGTCAAGGTCAAGTTCAAGTCAAGGTCAAGTTCAAGTTCAAATTCAAGTTCAAGGTCAAGGTCAAGTTCAAGTTGAAGTTCAAGGTCAAGGTAAGTCAAGTTTCAAGGTCAAGTCAAGTCAAGGTCAAGGTCAAGGTCAAGTTCAAGTTCAACGTCAAGTTCAAGTTCAAGTTCAAAGTCAAGTTCAAGTTCAAGGTCAAGGTCAAGTTCAAGTTGAAGTCAAGGTCAAGTTCAAGGTCAAGGCCAATTTCAAGTTCAAAGTCAAGGTCAAGGTCAAGGTCAAGTTCAACTTCAAGGGCAGGGCAAGGCCAAGACCAAGACCAAGGCAAGGGCAAGGGCAAGGGCAAGGCCCAGGCCAAGGCAAAGGCCAAGGCCACCAAAGCGAAGCCCAAACCCCGTAACGCCTGACAAAAGGCAGAAGCCACTAGGCCCCTGTGCAGAGGAAGCCACTGAAGGCAGCAAGGCCACAGAGCTCCCCGACTCCCATTCCCACAGGAAGATGTGAGGATAAAGGGCCTCATCCCAGCACAGCACCTGCTCCCACCACCCCGCAACCCCGGCCCCGCCCCCGCAGCACGCCCCCTGAAACAACACTGTCTTCCCAGAAAAGAGAACGGAGAAGCCATGTGTGTGCCAAAGGAGCAAGATGAACGAACGATGCCACGCCCTCCGAATTTGGGCACACCTGACGCCTCGGAACCCCGGGCCTGGCCGATGGGTCCCAGCCGTTCTCGGGTGGGAGGGGGTCAACACATTGGCCGAGAGCCCTTGCCCAGGCCACCCGCAAATCCCCTGAGATGTGATCCGACCACAGGGACCGAGGGCAAACGTACCGCTTGAGGTGCTGGAGGAGCCGAACCAAGCCATGGTGGGAGAGGCACACGGGCACGCTGCAGACTGCTGGCCGAGTGGGCGGGGACCCAGCAGCTTAGGACTCTGGAGAACGGGAGGCGTCTCCGCCACCATTGACGTCAATAGGGTTTGGGTGGGTAGATGGTGGGGGGTCGCCCCTGGCCTCTTTCCAAGCAGAGACCCTGGACGGAGTCCCGTGGAGCGAGTGGGCTTTTCCCGGGCACGGCTGAGCCCTGGACGCCAAGATCCCCGTTGGGTGGGCGGGCAGTTCGCGCGCTTTGGTTTGTGGCCCTCCCTCGCAGCGGGGGTGGGATCAACCCCGGGTGGATCAATCAGGGGCCCTCAGCAGTGCCAAGGGAGCTCACCGCCCAGGAAACGCCCCAAGGTCCCTTTGAATTGGCCACCAACGCCCCCTTTCCCAGCCTGCCTTGCTCTGGGATTTCCCGCCTTTTCACATTCCACAGGTCCCTGGGCCTCGACTGTCCCCGCTGGCTCCTCCGAGGCATTCCGGGACACCAGACGCTCTCTCCAGCGCTTCCACCTAGATGCCTCGCTGTCCTCGCCTCCGTTTCCCCCATGCCCCTCCCCAACTTCTCCATGGGCTCTTGGCATCCTTTCCCTACAGCAGTCCCAGAGTGCCACCGCCGAGGGCTTTGAGTTGCCTGGAGCCCAAGGCTCCGGCCAGAGACCTGAGGGGCCAGCGTCTGGACTGGCAGCTAATGCCATTTGGGGCTTTTCTCACGTGGAGCCTGAGGCCCGCACCTCCGCGGGCAACCCCCCAGCGCGAGTGCTCTGGAGACACCCGCCCAAGGGGACAGTGTATCCCCTACTGTGGGGAAGGAGGTTCCTGTTTTCCCTGCACTGGTTCGACTTTCACGCCGAGGATCGACTCACACCATGGTGGCAAGTGGAATAGCCCTGTGGGAAAGCCTCATGGGAAAGACTCCAGGGAAAGCCACAGATTCCTTGATCCACGAGAAGGGAAGCGTGACACTGCTGCTACCGCTCGGAGGAAAGCGCACGTGCATGACCCCACTCGAGCCGAGGACTGACGCAAGCTTGGGAGACTCCAGAAGTACGCCAAGATCCATGTCAGCACTGGAGAGGAATCCTCAGGTTCCGGTCCCGACTCCACACAAGGTCTTAGGCCCCGGCATCGACGGGAGAGGAATCCTGAGAGGCCCCCTAGTACCTCGCATGGGGACTGGCCTTTCCTGAGGTCACCAGAGCGGGTCCCTGAGGTCTCCGTCGTAACTCGAGAGCACCTGCCGCAACTCGAGAAAATCCAGGAGGTTCTCCCCTGCAGGCGAGATGAGGCCCGTTTCCACTGAGGTGTCTCGAGGCTAATCACACGTGAACTCTGGAACTTCTAAAGAGTCTTTCACAGTCATGCTGCAACTCAAGAAGTTCCCCGACATACCCGTCTCCACTCAAGAGGAAGCACGAGGGTCCCGGCCACATCCAGAGGAGCTGCGTTTCCGGCTCGTAGCTCGAGATGAGGGATCCTTTCCCTACTTGGTCGGGAAAGAATTCCCGGCATTCCCATCGCATCTCAAGAGGAGGCGCTCTCCAAAGGAAAGGGGAGAGGAACTGCAGGGTCGTGCCACCATTCCAAGACTCCCCCAGATGTCTCAGTCCATTCCATAGGAACCTGTTTTCCCTGCACTGCCTCGGCTTTCACGCCGAGGATTGACTCACACCACCGAGACACGTGGGACAGCCCTGTGGAGAGCCTCGTGGGAAAGACTCGAGGGAAAGTCACAGATCCCTTGGTCCACGCAAGCAGAAGCGTGACACTGCTGCTACAGCATGGGAGGAAAGGGCACGCTCATGCCCCCACTCGAGACGAGGCCTGAATCCCCTGGGGAGAATCCAGAGGTAGCCCAAGATCCATGTCAGCACTGGAAAGGAATCCTCAGGTTCCGGTACCGACTGCACACAAGGTCTTAGGCCCCGACATCGACAGGAGAGGAATCCCGAGAAGACCCCGAGCAACTCGCATGGGGACTGGCCTTTCCTCAGGCCACCAAAGCGGGTCCTTGAGGTCCAGGTCGTAAGTCGAGAGCACCTGCCGCAACTCGAGAATATCCAGGAGGTTCTCCCCTCCAGGTGAGCTGAGGCCCATTTCCGCTAAGGCGTCACGAGGCTAATCACACCTAAACTTTCGAACTTCCAAAGAGTCCTTCACACCCTTGCTTCAACTCAAGAAGTTCCCCGACATACCCGTCTCCACTTGAGAGGAAGCACAAGAATCCCGCCCATATCCAGTGGAGCCCCTTTTCTGCCTCATAGCTCGAGAGGAGGGATCCTTTCAGTGCATGGTCGGGAAAGAATTCCTTGCATTCCCATCGCATCTCAAGAGGAGGCGCTCTCCACAGGAAAGGCGAGAGGAACTCCAGGGTCATGCCACCATTCCCAGAGTCCCCCATATGTCTCAGTCCATTCCAGGGAAACCTGTTTTCCTGGCACTGCCTCCACTTTCAAGCCGAGGATCGACTCACACCACGGTTGCACGAGGGAAAGCCCTGTGGGAAAGCCTCGTGGAAAGCCTCGTGGGAAACGCTCGAGGGAAAGCCACTGATCCCTTGATCCACACGAAGGGAAGCGTGACACTGCTGCTACAGCTCTGGAGGAAAGCACACGTGCAAGCCCCCACTCGAGACGAGGACTGACTCCCCTGGGGAGACTCCAGAAGTACCCCAAGATCCATGTCAGCACTGGAGAGGAATCCTCAGGTTCCGGCACCGACACGACACAAGGTCTTAGGGCCTGGCATCGATGGGAGAGGAATTCCGAAAGGCCTCTGAGCAACTCGCATGGGTACTGGCCTTTCCTGAGGCCACCAGAGCGGGTCCCTGAGGTCCCCGTCCTAAGTCGAGAGCACCTGCCGCAACTCGAGAATATCCAGGAGGTTCTCCCCTCCAGGCGAGATGAGGCCCTTTTCCGCTGAGATGTCTCGAGTCTAATCACACCTAAACTCTGGAACTTCGAAAGGGTCCTTCACACCTTTGCTTCAACTCAAGAAGTTCCCCCGACATACCCGTCTCCACTCGAGAGGAAGCACGAGAGTCCAGCTCACATTCAGATGAGCCGTGTTTCCGCCTCCTAGCTCGAGAGGAGGGATCCTTTCCCTTGCGTGTCCGGAAAGAATTCCCGGCGTTCCCGTCGCATCTCAAGAGGAGGGGCTCTAAACAGTAAAGGTGAGAGGAACTCCAGGTTGTGCCACCATTCCCTGAAAGCCCCGGATGTCTCAGTCCATTCCAGGGAAACCTGTTTACCCTGCACTGCCTCGACTTTCAAGCCGAGGATAGAGTCACACCACGGTGGCACGTGGGAGCCCTGTGGAAAGCCTCGAGGGAAAGCCTCGTGGGAAAGCCTCGAGGGAAAGCCACAGTTCCCTTGATCCACGCGAAGGGAACCGTGACAATGCTGCTGCAGCTCGGGAGGAAAGCGCACGTGCATGCCCCCACTCGAGACGAGGACTGACTCCCCTGGGGAGACTCCAGAAGTACCCCAAGATCCATGTCAGCACTGGAGAGGAATCCTCAGGTTTTCGGCACCGACTCCACAGAAGGTTTAGGCCCCGGCATCGTCGGAGAGGAAACCCGAGGGGCCACCGAGCAACTCGCATGGGGACTGGCCTTTCCTGAGGCCACCAGAGCGGGTCCCTGAGGTCCCCTTCGTAAGTCGAGAGCACCTGCCGCAACTCGAGAAAATCCAGGAGGCTTTCCCCTCCAGGGGAGATGAGGCCCATTTCCGCTGAGGCGTCTCGAGGCTAATCACACCTAACCTCTGGAACTTACAAAGGGTCCTTCACACCCTTTCTGCAACTCAAGAAGTTCCCCGACATACCCGTCTCCACTCGAGAGGAAGCACGAGAGTCCCTCCCACATCCAGAGGAGCCCCGTTTCCGCCTCCTAGCTCGAGAGGAGGGATTATTTCCCTGCGTGGTCGGGAAAGAAATCCCGGCATTCACATCGCATCTCAAGAGGAGGCGATCTACACAGTAAAGGCGAGAGGAACTCCAGGGTCGTGCCACCATTCCAGCGTTCCCCAGATGTCTCAGTCCATTCCAGGGAAACCTGTTTTCCCTGCACTGCCTCGACTTTCACGCCGAGGATCGACTCACACCACGGTGGAACGTGGGACAGACCTGTGGGAAACCCTCTTGGTAAAGCGTCGAGGGAAAGCCACAGATCCCTTGATCCATGCGATGGGAAGTGTGACACTGCTGCTACAGTTCGTGAGGAAAGCTCACGTGCATGCCCCCACACGAGATGAGCACTGACTCCCCAGGGAGACTCCAGAAGTACGCCAAGATCCATGGTAGCACTGGAGAGGAATCCTCAGCTTCCAGCCCCGACTCCACACAAGGTCTTAGGCCCCGACATCGACGGGAGAGTAGTCCCAAAAGGCCCTCTTGCAACTCCCATGGCACTGGCCTTTCCTGAGGCCACCAGAGCGGGTCCCTGAGTCCCCGTCGTAACTCGAGAGTCCCTGCCCAACTCTAGAAAATCCAGGAGGTTCTCCCTCCAGGCGAGATGAGGCCCATTTCCTCTGAGGTGTCTGGAGGCTCATCACACCCTAAACTCTCTAAATTCAAAAATTGCTTCAACTCAAGAAACCGACAACCCGTCTCACACCACGAGGAAGCACCGAGGGTCCCGCCCACATTCAGAGGAACCCCCGTTTCCGCCTGGCAGCTCGAGATGAAGGATCCTATCCTGCTTAGTCAGGAAAGATTTTTCGGCATTTCCCGTGCATCTCAAGAGCAAGGGCTCTCAATAGGAAAGACGAGAGGAACTCCAGGGTCGCCACCATTCCAAGAGTCCCCCAGATGTCTCAGTCCATTTCAGAGGAACCTGTTTTCACTGCACGCGACTTTTCACGAGGATCCACTCACACCATGGTGGCACGTGGGACAGCCCTGTGGAAAGCCTCGTGGGAAAGCCTCGAGGGAAAGCACAGATCCCTTGATCCCGCGACGGGAAGCGTGACACATCTGCTTCACTGTCCCTGAGGGTCACGGTCGTAAGCCGAGAGCACCTGCCTCAACTCGAGAAAATCCAGGAGGTTCTCTGCTCCAGTCGAGATGAGGCCCATTTTCTCTGCGGCGTCTCGAGAGTAATCACACCTAAACTCTGGAACTTCCAAAGGGTCCTACACACCCTTGCTACAACTCAAGAAGTTCCCCGACATACCGGTCTCCACTCCAGAGGAAGCACGAGGGTCCGGCCACTCCAGAGGAGCTCCGTTTCCGCCTCCAAACTCGAGATGAGGGATCCTTCCCTGCTTCCTCGGGAAAGAATTCCCGACGTTTCCGATGCATCTCAAGAGGAGGCGCGCTGCACAGGAAAGGCGAGAGGAACTCATGGGTAGTGCCACCATTCCAAGAGTGCCCCAGATGTCTCAGTCCATTGCAGAGGATCCTGTTTTCCCTGCACTGCTTCGACTTTCACGCCGAGGATCGACTCACACCACGGTGGTACGTGGGAGAGCCCTGTGGGAAAGCCTCGTGGGAAAGCCTCGAGGGAAAGCCACAGATCCCTTGATCCACGCGAAGGGAAGCGTGACACTGCTGCTACAGCACGGGAGGAAAGCGCACGTGCATGCCCCCACTCGAACTAGGACTGACTCCCCTGGGGAGACTCCAGAAGTACCCCAAGATGCATGTCAGCCCTGGAGAGGAATCCTCAGGTTCCAGCCCCGACTCCACACAAGGTCTTAGGCCCTGGCATCAACGGGAGAGGAATAGCGACAGGCCCTCTAGCAACTCGCATGGGGACTGGCCTTTCCTGAGGTCACCAGAGCGGGTCCATGAGGTCCCCGTCGTAAGTCGAGAGCACCTGCCGCAACTCGGTAAAATCCAGGAGGTTCTCCCCTGCAGGCGAGATGAGGCCCTTTTCCCCTGAGGTGTCTGGAGGCTAATCACACGTGACCTCTGGAACTTCCAAAGAGTCTTTCACAGTCATGCTGCAACTCAAGAAGTTCCCTGGCATACCCGTCTCCACTCAAGAGGAAGCACGAGGGTCCCGGCCACATCCAGAGGAGCTCCGTTTCCGGCAAGTAGCTCGAGAGGAGGGATCCTTTCCCTGCTTGGTCGGGAAAGAATTCCCGGCATTCCCATCGCATCTCAAGAGGAGGCGCTCTCGAAAGGAAAGGGGAGAGGAACTGCAGGGTCGTGCACCATTCCAAGACGCCCCCAGATGTCTCAGTCCATTCCACAGGAACCTGTTTTCCCTGCACTGCCTCGGCTTTCATGCCGAGGATCGACTCACACCACCGTGAGCCTCGTGGGAAAGACTCGAGGAAAGCCACAGATCCCTTGGTCCACGCAA
>NW_017197644.1:0-7985 GCF_001704415.2 Capra hircus
AAGGGATCTGTGGCTTTCCCTCGAGGCTTTCTCATGAGGCTTTCCGCACGAGGCTTTCTCGAGGCCTTTTAGGCACGAGCTTTCCACAGGGCTGTCCCATGTGCCACCGTGGTGTGAGTCGATACTGACTTGAAAGTCGAGGCAGTACAGGGTAAACAGGTTTCCCTGGAATGGACTGAGGCATCTGGGGGACTCTGGAATGGTAGCACGACCCTGGAGTTCCTCTCGCTTTCCTGTGGAGAGCGCCTCCTCTTGAGATGCGACGGAAATGCCGGGAATTCTTTCCCGCGACCACGCAGGAAAGGATACCTCCTCTCGAGGTAGGAGGCGGAAACGGGGCTCCTCTGGATGTGGGCGGGACTCTCGTGCTTCGTCTCAAGTGGAGCGGGTATTTCGGGGAACTTCTTGAGTTGCAGCAATGGTGTGAATGACCTTTGGAAGTTCCAGATATTAGAAGTGATTAGACTCCAGACGCCTCAGCGGAAATGGACCTCATCTCGCCTGGATGGGAGAAATCCTGGATTTTCTCGAGTTGTGGCAGGTGCTCTGGACTTATGATGGGGACTCAGGGACCCGTTCTGGTGGCCTCAGGAAAGGCCAGTCCCATGTGAGTAGCTTGGGGGCCTCTCGGATTCCTCTCCCGTTGATGCCGGCCCTAAGTTCTTGTGGGGAGTCGGTGCTGTAACCTGAGGATTCCTCTCCTGTGCTGACATAGATCTTGGGGTACTTCTGGAGTCTCCCAGGGCAGTCAGTCCTCTACTCGAGTGGGGGCATGCACGTGCGCTTTCCTCCCGAGCTGTAGCAGCAGTGTCACGCTTCCTTCGCGTGGATCAACGAATCTGTGGCTTTCTCGACGCTTTTCCCAAGAGGCTTTTCCACGAGGCTTTCCACAGGGCTGTCCACGTCCACCGTGGTGTGAGTCGATCCTCGGCTTGAAAGTCGACGCAGTGCAGGGAAAACGGTTTCTCTGGAATGGACTGAGACATCTGGGGGACTCTGGGAATGGTGGCAAGACCCTGGAGTTCCTCTCGCTTTTTCCGGTGAGAGCGCCTCCCTTGAGATGCGACGGAATGCCGGGAATTCTTTCCGACAGGCAGGGAAAGGATCCCTCGCTCGAGGTATGAGGCGGAAACGAGGCTGCTCTGGATTTGGGCGGGACTCGTGCTTCCTCTCGAGTGGAGACGGGTATGTCAGGGAACTTCTTGAGTTGCAGCAAGGGTGTGAAAGACCCTTTGGAAGTTCGAGAGGTTAGGTGTGATTAGCCTCGAGACGCCTCAGCAGAAATGGGCCTCATCTCGCCTGGAGGGGAGAACCTCCTGGATTTTCTCGAGTTGCGGCAGGTGCTCTCGACTTACGACTGGACCTCAGGGACCGCTCTGGTGGCCTCAGGAAAGGCCAGTCCCCATGCAGTTGCTCGGGCCTCTCGGGATTCCTCTCCCGTCGATGCGGGCCTGGGACCTTGTGTGGAGTCTGTGCCGGATCCTGAGGATTCCTCTCCAGTGCTGACATGGATCTTGGGTACCTCTGGAGTCTCCCAGGGGAGTCATTCCTCTTCGCGAGTGGGATATGCACGTGGGTTTTCCTCCCGAGCTGTAGCAGCAGTGTCACGCTTCCCTTCTCGTGGATCATGGATCTGTGGCTTTCCCTCGAGGCTTTCTCAGGAGACTTTCTCACGAGGCTTTCCACAGGGCTGTCCACATGCCACCGTGGTGTGAGTCGATCCTCAGCTTGAAAGTCGAGGCAGTGCAGGGAAAAAAGGTTTCCGTGGAATGGAATGAGACATCTCGGGAGTGTGGGAACGGTGGTAACGAACCTGGAGTTCCTCTCCCCCGTTTCAAGTGGAGAGCGCCTCCTCTTGAGATGCGACGGAAACTCCGGGAATACTTTCCCGACCACGCAGGGAAAGGATCCCTCCTCTCGAGCTATGAGGCGGAAACGGGGCTCCTCTGTATGTGGGCGGGACTCTCGTCCTTCTTCTCAAGTGGAGTTGGGTATGACGGGGAACTTCTTGAGTTGCAGCAAGGGTGTGAAGGACCCTTGGAAAATTCCAGCGTTTAGGTGTGATTAGCCTCGAGGAGCCTCATCGGAAAAGGGCCTCATCGTCTGGAGGGGAGAACCTAATGGATTTTCTCGAGTTGCGGCAGGTGCTCTCGACTTACGACTGGGACCCAGGGACCCGCTCTGGTGGCCTCAGGAAAGGCCAGTCCCCATGCAGTTGCTCGGGGCCTCTCGGGATTCCTCTCCGTCATTGCCGGGCCCTGGCTCGTGTGGAGTCTGTGTCGTGTCTGAGGATTCCTCTCCAGTGCTACATGGATCTTGGGTACTTCTGGAGTCTCCCAGGGGAGTCATTCCTCGTCGCGAGTGGAGATATGCACGTGGGTTTTCCACCGAGCTGTAACAGCAGTGTCAAGTTCCCTTCGCGTGGATCATGGGATCTGTGGCTTTCTCTCGAGGCTTTCTCAGGAGACTTTCCCACGAGGCTTTCCCACAGGGCTGTCCCACATGCCCGTGGTGTGAGTCGATCCTCAGCTTGAAAGTCGAGGCAGTGTAGGGAAAAATGGTTTCTGTGGAATGGAATGAGACATCTGGGGGAGTGTGGGAACGGTGGCACGAACCTGGAGTTCCTCTCCCGTTTCAAGTGGAGAGCGCCTCCTCTTCAGATGCGACGGAAACGCCGGGAATACTTTCCAGACCACGCAAGGAAAGGATCCCTCCTCTAGAGCTATGAGGCGGAAACGGGCTCCTCTGCATGTGGGCGGGACTCTGTCCTTCTTCTCGAGTGGAGTCGGGTATGACGGGGAACTTCTTGAGTTGCAGCAAGGGTGTGAAGGACCCGTGGGAAATTCCAGCGTTTAATTGTGATTAGCCTTGAGGAGCCTCATCGGAAAAGGGCCTCATCTCGCCTGGAGGGAGAACCTAATGGATTTTCTCGAGTTGCGGCAGGTGCTCTCGACTTACGACTGGGAGCTCAGGGACCCGCTCTGGTGGCCTCAGGAAAGGCCAGTCCCCATGCGAGTTGCTCGGGGCCTCTCGGGATTCCTCTCCCGTCGATGCCGGCCTTAAGCCTTGTGTGGAATCGGTGCCGGAAACTGAGGATTCCTCTCCAGTGCTGACATGGATCTTGGGGTACTTCTGGAGTCTCCCAGTGGAGTCAGTCCTCCTCTCGAGTGGGGGCATGCACGTGCGCTTTCCTCTCGAGTTGTAGCAGCACTGTCGCGCTTCCATTCGCGTGGATCAAGGGATCTGTGGCTTTCCCTCGAGGCTTTCCCACGAGGCTTTCCCACAGGGCTGTCCCGTGCCACCATGGTGTGAGTCGATCTTCAGATTGAAAGTCGACGCAGTGCTGGGAAAACAGGTTTCCCTGGAACGGACGGAGATATCTGGGGACTCTGGTAATGGTTGCACGACCCTGGAGTTCCTATCGCCTTTCCTGTTGAGAGAGCCTCTCTTGAGATGCGAAGGAAATGCTGGAATTCTTTCCCGACCACGCAGGGAAAGGATCCTCCCCTCGAGCTAGGAGGAGGAAACAGGGCTCCTCTGGATGTGGGCGGGATTCTCGTGCTTCCTCTCGAGTGGAGACGGGCATGTCGGGGAACTTCTTGAGTTGTGGCAAGGGTGTGAAGGACCCTTTGGAAGTTCCAGAGGTTAGGTGTAATTAGCCTCGAGACGCCTCAGTGGAAATGGGCCTCATCTCGCCTGGAGGGGAGAACCCCTGGATTTTCTCGAGATGCGGCAGGTGCTCTAGACTTACGACGGGGACCTCGGGGACCGTTCTGCTGGCCTCAGGAAAGGCCAGTCCCCATGTGAGTAGCTCAGGGGCCTCTCGGGATTCCTCTCCATTGATGTCGGAGCCTAAGGTCTTGTGTGGAGTCGGTGCTGTAACCTGAGGATTCCTCTCCAGTGCTGACATAGATCTTGGTGTACTTCTGGAGTCTCCCAGGGCAGTCAGTCCTCTATTCGAGTGGCGACATGCACGTGCGCTTTCCTCCCGAGCTGTAGCAGCAGTGTCACGCTCCCTTCGCGTGGATAAACGGATCTGTGGCTTTCCTCGACGCTTTCCCAAGAAGCTTTTCACGAGGCTTTCCACAGGGCTGTCCCACGTGCCACCGTGGTGTGAGTCGATCCTCGCTTGAAAGTCGACAAAGTGCAGGGAAAACAGGTTTCTCTGGAATGGACTGAGACATCTGGGGGACTCTGGGAATGGTGGCAGACCCTGGAGTTCCTCTCGCCTTTCCGGTGGAGAGCGCCTCCTCTTGAGATGCGACGGGAACGCCGGGAATTCTTCCCGACCACGCAGGGAAAGGATCTCTCCGCTCGAGTTATGAGGCGGAAACGGGGCTGCTCTGGATTTGGGCGGGACTCTCGTGCTTCCTCTCGAGTGGAGACGGGTATGTCGGGGAACTTCTTGAGTTGCAGCAAGGGTGTGAAGGACCCTTTGGAAGTTCGAGAGGTTAGGTGTGATTAGCCTCGAGACGCCTCAGCAGAAATGGGCCTCATCTCGCCTGGAGGGGAGAACCTCCTGGATTTTCTAGAGTTGCGGCAGGTGCTCTCGACTTACGACTGGGACCTCAGGGACCCGCTCTGGTGGCCTCAGAAAGGCCAGTCTGCCATGCAGTTGCACGGGGGCCTCTCGGGATTTCCTCTCCGTCGATGCCGGCCCTGGGACCTTGTGTGGAGTCTGTGCCGCCTGAGGATCTCTCCAGTGCTGACATGGATCTTGGGTACCTCTGGAGTCTCCCAGGGGAGTCATTCTCTTCGCGAGTGGGGATATGCACGTGGGTTTTCTCCCGAGCTGTAGCAGCAGTGTCACGCTTCCTTCGCGTGGATCATGGGATCTGTGGCTTTCCCTCGAGGCTTTCTCAGGAGACTTTCCCACGAGGCTTTCCCACAGGGCTGTCCCACATGCCACCGTGGTGTGAGTCGATCCTCAGCTTGAAAGTCGAGGCAGTGCAGGGAAAAAAGTTTTCCCTGGAATGGACTGAGACATCCAGGGGACTCTGGGAATGGGGCGTGATACTGGAGTAGTCTCTCGCCTTTCCTGTGGAGAGCGCCTACGCTTGAGATGAGCAGGAACGCTAGAATACTTTCCGACCCGCAGGGAAAGGATCCTCCTCTCGAGCTAGCAGGCGGAAACGGGGCCTCTGGATATGGGCGGGACCCTTTGGGATCCTCTTGAGTAGAGACGGGTATGTCAGGGAACTTCTTGAGTTGCAGCAAGGGTGTGAAGGACCCTTTGGAAGTTCCAGAGTTTAAGTGTGATTACCCTCTTGTTGCCTCAGCGGAAATGGGCCTCATCTCGCCTGGATTGGGGAACCTCCTGGATTTTCTCGAGTTGCGGCAGGTGCTCTCGACTTACGATGGGGACCTCAGGGACCCACCCTGGTGCCCTCAGGAAAGGCCAGTCCCCATGGGAATTGCTCTGGGGCCGTCTCGGGATTCCTCTCCCGTAGATTCGGGGGTCTAGACCTTGTGTGGAGTCCGTGCCGGAACCTGAGCATTTCCTCTCCAGTGCTGACATGGATCTTGGGTACTTCTGGAGTCTCCCCAGGGGAGTCAGTCCTCATCTCGAGTGGGGCCATGCACGTGCGATTTCCTCCCGATCTGTAGCAGCAGTGTCATGCTTCTCTTCGCAGTGGATCAAGGGATCTGTGTCTTTCCCTCGATGCTTTCACATGAGGCTTTCCCACAGAGCTGTCCCACGTGCCACCGTTTTGTGAGTCGATCCTCGGCTTGAAAGTCGAGGCAGTGCAGGGAAAACAGGTTTCCCTGGAATGGACTGAGACATCTCGGGGACTCTGGGAATGGTGGCACGACCCTGGAGTTTCTCTGGCCTTTCCTGTGGCAGAGCGCCTCTTCTTGAGATACGACGGTAATGCCGGGAATTCTTTCCCGACCACGCAGGGAAAGGATCCCTCCTCTCGGTCTAGGAGGTGGAAACGGGGCTCCTCTGGATGTGGGCGGGACTCTCATGCTTCGTCTCGAGTGGAGACGGGTATGTCGGGGAACTTCTTGAGTTGCGGCAAGGGTGTGAAGGACCCGTTGGAAGTTCCCAGAGGTTAGGTGTGACTAGCCTCGAGACGCCTCAGCGGAAATGGGCCTCATCTCCCCTGGAGGGGAGAACCTCCTGGATTTTCTCGAGTTGCAGCAGGTGCTCTCGACTTACGACGGGGACCTCAGGGGACCCGCTCTGGTGGCCTCAGGAAAGGCCAGTCCCCATGCGAGTTGCTCGGGGGCCTCTCGGGATTCCTCTCCCATCGATGCTGGGGCCTATGACCTTGTGTGGAGTCAGTTCCGGAACCTGAGGATTCCTCTCCAGTGCTGACATGGGATCTTGGGGTACTTCTGGAGTCTCCCCAGGGGAGTCAGTCCTCTACTCGAGTGGGGGCATCCACGTGCGCTTTCACCCGAGCTGTAGCAGCGGTATCCCGCTTCCCTTCGCGTGGATCAAGGGATCCGTGGCTTTCCATCGAGGCTTTCCCACGAGGCCTTTCCCACGAGTCTTAACCACAGGGCTGTCCCACGTGTCATCGTGCTGTGGGTCGATCCTCGGCTTGAAATTCGAGGCAGTGCAGGGAAAACAGGTTTCCCTGGAATGGACCTAGACATCTGGGGGACTCTGGGAATGGTGGCACGACCCTGGAGTTCCTCTCGCCTTTCCTGTGGAGCCCACCTCCTCTTGAGATGCGAGGAGAACGCCGGGAATTCTTTCCCGAACACGCAGGGAAAGGATCCCTCCTCTCAAGCTATGAGGCGGAAACGGGGCCCTCTGGATGTTTTACGGTACTCTCGTGCTTCCTCTTGAGTGGAGACGGGTATGTCAGGGAACTTCTTGAGTTGCAGCAAGGGTGTGAAAAGAACCTTTGGAGTTCCAGAGGTTAGGTGTGATTAGCCTCGAGACGCCTCAGCAGAAATGGGCCTCATCACACCTGGAGGGGAGAACCTCCTGGATTTTCTCGAGTTGCGGCAGGTGCTCTCGAATTACGACGGGGGACCTCAGGGACCCTCTCTGGTGGCCTCAGGAAAGGCCAGTCCCCATGCGAGTTGCTCCGGGGCCTCTCGGGATTCCTCTCCCGTCCGATGAAGGGGGCCTAAGACCTTTTGTGGAGTCGTTGCCGGAACGTGAGGGATTCCTCTCCAGTGCTGACATGGATCTTGGAGTACTTCTGGAGTCTCCCCAGGGGAGTCAGTCCTCGTCTCGAGTGGGGGCAGGCACGTGCGCTTTCCTCCCGAGCTGTAGCAGCAGTGTCACGCTTCCCTTCGCGTGGATCAAGGGATCTGTGGCTTTCCTCGGGCTTTCCACGAGGCTTTCCCACGAGGCTTTCCCACAGGGCTGTCCACGTGCCACCGTGGTGTGAGTCGATCCTCGGCTTGAAAGTCGAGACAGTGCAGGGAAAACAGGTTTCCTCTGGAATGGACTGAGACATGTGGGGGATTCTGGGAATGGTGGCACGACCCTGGAGTTCCTCTCGCCTTTCCTGTGGAGAGTGCCTCCTCTTGAGATGCGTCGGGAACGCCGGGAATTCTTTCCTGAACAGGCAGGGAAAGGATCCCTCCTCGAGCTATGAGGCGGAAACGGGGCTCCTCTGGATGTGGGCGGGACTCTCGTGCTTCCTCTCGAGTGAGTCAGGTATGTTGGGGAACTTCTTGAGTTGCAACAAGGGTGTGAAGGACCCTTTGGAAGTTCCAGAGTTTAGGTGTGATTAGCCTCGAGACGCCTCAGCGGAAATGGGCCTCATCTCGCCTGGAGGGGAGAACCTCCTGGATTTTCTCGAGTTGCGGCAGGTGCTCTCCACTTGAGACGTTGTCCTCAGGGACCCGCCTCTGGAGGCCTCTGGAAATGCCAGTCCCCATGGAGTTGCTCGGGACCTCTCGGATCCCTCTCCCGTCGATGCCGGGGCTAAGACATTGTGTGGAGTCGGTTCCGTAACCTGAGGATTCCTCTCCAGTGCTGAAAGGATCTTGGGGAACTTCTGGGCTCTCCCGCA
>NW_017197645.1:0-7983 GCF_001704415.2 Capra hircus
AGAGAGAGAATGCTCATCTCGCCAAGAAGGGACGACTCCTGGATTTTATCTAAAGTTGCAGCAGGTGCTCTCGAAACGCTAGACGGGGCCTCAGGACCGCTCTGGTGGCCTCGAAGGAAAGGCCTAGTCCCCATGTGCGAAGTTAGTGCAGCGGGGTCCTCGTGCGGGATTCTCTCCTCGCGTGCAGGTGGCCTAAGTACACCTTGTGTGGAGTCGTCGGTGCGGAACCGTGAGAAATTTCCTCTCAGTGCTGAACATGGATTTTGGAGTCTTCTGGAGTGCTCCCAAGGGGAGTTCAGTGCCTGTCTTCGAGTGGGAGGACATGGCACCGTGCGCTTTCGCTCCCTGAGCTGAGCAGCAGTGTCACGCTTCCGCTTCCCGTGTATTCGCTAAGGATCAGTGGCTTTCCCTCGAGGCCTTTAAGACGAGGCTTTCCACGGACGCTTTCCTCAACCATGGCTTCCCAGGACGAGTCCGCGAGAGCGAGCGAGGGGCGGGGCGTGGTGTCAGTAGCGGATGCCCGGGGCTTGAAAGTGTGCAGTCAGTGCCGAGAAAGAAAAAATGGCGCTTGGAAATGGACTGAGATATTGGGGGAATCTGGGAAATAGGGGGGCACGAGCGGCCTGGAGTACCTACTTCGCCCTTTCCTGTGGAGAGCGTCGCGGTGTCTTGAGAGGGAGCGGGGGAGAGGGAGGGCCGGATGGTCGTTTCCCGGGACCAAACGGGCAGGGAATGGATACCTCCTGTTGAGGCTATGAAGGCGGAACTGGCGCGGTCAAACTGCTGGATGTGGGGCGGGACACTCGTGCTTCCTCTCGAGTGGAACGGGTATGTCGGGGAACTTCTTGAGTTGCAGAAAGAGTGTGAAGACGCTTTGTAACTTCCCAGAGGTTAGGTGTGATTAGCCTCGAGACGTCTCAGCAGAAATGGTCCTCATCTCGCCTGAAAGGGAGAACCTCCTGGATTTATTCAAGTTGCGGCAGGTGCTCTCGGACCTACGACGGGGCCCTCAGGGACCCTCTCTGGTGGCCTCAGGAAAGGCCAGTCCCCATGCAAGTTGCACGGGGACCTCTCGGGATTCCTCTCCCGTCGGTGCTGGGGCCTAAGAACTTGTGTGGAGTCGGTGCCGGAACCCTGAGGTTCCTCTCCAGTGCTGACATGGATTTGGGAGTACTTCTGGAGTCTCCCCAGGGGAGTCAGTCCTTGTCTCGAGTGGAGCATGCACGTGCGCTTTCCTCCCGAGCTGCAGCAGCAGTGTCATGGTTCCCTTCGCGTGGATCAAGGGATCTGTGGCTTTCCCTCGAGGCTTTCCCAAAGGGCTGTCCCACGTGCCACCGTGGTGGTGAGTCGATCCTCGTCCTGAAAGTCGAGGCAGTGTAGGGAAAAAAGTTTCCCTGGAATGGACTGAGACATCTGGGGGACTCTGGGAATGGTTGCACGACCCTGGAGTTCGCTCGCCTTTCCTGTGGAGAGCGCCTCCTCTTGGAGATGCGACGGGAACGCCGGGAATTCTTTCCAGACCATGCAGGGAAAGGATCCCTCCTCTCGAGCTAGGAGGCGGAAAACGGGGTTTCCTCTAGATGTGGGCGGGACTCTCGTGCTTCCTCTCGAGTGGAGACGGGTATGTCAGCGAACTTCTTGAGTTGCAGCAAGGGTGTGAAGGACCCTTTGGAAGTTCCAGAGGTTTGGTGTGATTAGCCTCGAGACGCCTCAGCGGAAATGGCCTCATCTCGCCTGGAAGGGAGAACCTCCTGGATTTTCTCGAGTTGCGGCAGGTGCTCTTGACTAACGACGGGGACATCAGGAACCCGCTCTGGTGGCCTCAGGAAAGGCAGGTCCCCATACGAGTTGCTCGGGGGCCTCTCGGGATTCCTCTCCCTGATGCCGGGGCCTAAGCCCTTGCGTGGAGTCGGTGCCGGACCTGAGGATTCCTCTCCAGGGCTGACATGGACCTTGGGGTACTTCTGGAGTCTCCCCAGGGGAGCCAGTCCTCGTCTCGAGTGTGGGCATGCAAGTGCGCTTTCCTCCCGAGCTTTAGCAGCAGTGTCACGCTTCCCTTCGCTTGGATCAAGGGATCTGTGGCTTTCCCTCCAGGGTTTCCCATGAGGCTTTCCCACGAGGCTTTCCCACAGGGTTTTCCCCCCGTGCCACCATGGTGTGAGTTGATCCTCGCTTGAAAGTCGAGGCAGTGCAGGGAAAACAGGTTTCCCTGGAATAGACTGAGACATCTGGGGGACTCTGGGAATGGTGGCATGACCCTGGAGTTCCTCTCGGCTTTCCTGTAGAGAGGGCCTCCTCTTGAGATGCGACGCAACCGCCGGGAATTCTTTCACGACGACGCAGGGAAAGGATCCCTCTTCTCGAGCCTGGAGGCGGAAACTGGGCTCCTCTGGATTGGGCGGGACTCTCGTGCTTCCTCTTGAGTGGAGACGGGTATGTCGGGGAACTTCTTGAGTTGGCAGCAAGGGTGTGAAGGACCCTTTGGAAGTTCCAGAGGTTAGGTGTGATTAGCCTGGGGACGCCTCAGAGGAAATGGTCCTCATCTCCCCTGGAGGGGAGAACCTCCTGCATTTTCTTGAGTTGCTGCAGGTGTTCTCGCGTTACGACGGGGACCTCAGGGACCCCGCTCTGGTGGCCTCAGGAAAGGCCAGTCCCCATGCGAGTTGCTCGGGGAGACTCACGGGATTCCTCTCCCGTCGATGCTGGGGCCTAAGACCTTTGTGGAGTCGGTGCCGTAAAGTGAGGGTTCCTCTCCAGTGCTGACATGGATCTTGGGGTACTTCTGGAGTCTCCCCAGGGGAGTCAGTCCTCGTCTCGAGTGGGGGCATGCACGTGTAGTTTCCTCCCGACCAGAAGCAGCAGTGTCACGCTTCCCTTCGCGTGGATCAAAGCATCTGTCGCTTTCCCTCGAGGCTTTCCCACCAGGCTTTCCCACAGGGCTGTCCCACGTGCCACCGTGGTGTGAGTCGATCCTCGGCTTGAAAGTCGAGGCAGTGCAGGGAAAACAGGTTTCCCTGGAATGGACTGAGACAACTGGGGGACTCTGGGGATGGTGGCACGACCCTGGAGTTCCTCTCGCCTTTCCTGTTGAGAGCGCCTCTTCTTGAGATGCGACGGGAAAGCCGGGAATTCTTTCCAGACGAAGCAGGAAAAGAATCCCTAATCTCAAGCTACGAGGTGGAATCCAGGCTCCTCTGGATGTGGGCGGGACCCTCGTGCTTCCACTTGAGTGGAGACTGGTATGTCGGGGAACTTCTTGAGTTGCAGCAAGCGTGTGAAGGACCCTTTGGAAGTTCAGAGGTTAGGTGTGATTAGCCTCGAGACGCCTCAGCGGAAATGGACCTCATCTTGCCCGGAGGGGAGAAAATCCTGGATGTTCTCGAGTTGCTGCAGGTGCTCTCGACTTAAGACGGGGACCTCAGGGACCCGCTCTGGTGGCCTCAGGAAAGGCCAGTCCCCATGCGAGTAGCTCGGGGGCCACTTGGGATTCCTCTCCCTTCGATGCCGGGGCCTAAGACTTTGTGTGGAGTCAGTGCTGGAACCTGAGGATTCCTCTCCAGTGCTGACATGGATCTTAGGGTACTTCTGGAGTCTCCCCAGGGGAGTCAGTCCTCTTCTCAGTGGGGGCATGCACGTGCGCTTTCCTCCCGAGCTGTAGCAGCAGTGTAACCCTCCCGTCGCCTGGATCATGTGATCAGTGGCTTTCCCTCGAGGCTTTCCCACGAGGCTTTCCCACGAGGCTTTCCCACGAGGCTTTCTCACAGGGCTCTCCCACGTGCCACCGTGGTGTGAGTCGATCCTCGGCTTGAAAGTCGAGGCAGTGCAGGGAAAACAGGTTTCCCTGGAATGGACTGAGACATCTGGAGGACTCTGGTAATGGTGGCACGAACCTGGAGTTCCTCTCGCCTTTCCTGTGGAGAGCACCTCCTCTTGAGATGCGACGGGAACGCCGGGAATTCTTTCCAGACCACGCAGGGAAAGGGTCCCTCCTCTCCAGCTATGAGGCGGAAACGGGGCTCCTCTGGATGTGGGCGGGACTCTCGTGCTTCGTCTCGAGTGGAGACGGGTATATCGGGGAACTTCTTGAGTTGCAGCAAGAGTGTGAAGGACCCTTTGGAAGTTCCAGAGGTTAGGTATGATTAGCCTCGAGAAGCCTCAGCGGAAATGGGCCTCATCTCGGCCTGGAGGGGAGAACCTCCTGGATTTTCTCGAGTTGCGGCAGGTGCTCTGGACTTAAGACGGGGACCTCAGGGACCCGCTCTGGTGGCCTCAGGAAAGGCCAGTCCCCATGCGAGTTGCTTGAGGTCCTCTCGGGATTCCTCTCCCGTCGATGCCGGGCCCTAAGACCTTGTGTGGAGTCGGGGCCGGAACCTGAGGATTCCTCTCCAGTGCTGACATGGATCTTGGGGTACTTCTGAAGTCTCCCCAGGGGAGTCAGTCCTCGTCTCGAGTGGGGGCATGCACGTGCGCTTTCCTCCCGAGCTGTAGCAGCAGTGTCACGCTTCCCTTCGCGTGGATCAAGGGATCTGTGGCTTTCCCTCCAGGCATTCCCAGGAGGCTTTCCCACGAGGCTTTCCCACAGGGCTATCCCACGTGCCACCTTGGTGTGAGTGGATCCTCGGCTTGAAAGTCGAGGCAGTGCAGGGAAAACAGGTTTCCCTGGAGTGGACTGAGACATCTGGGGGACTCTGGGAATGGTGGCACGACCCTGGAGTTCCTCTCGCCTTTCCTGTGGAGAGCGCCTCCTCTTGAGATGCGACGGGAACGCCGGGAATTCTTTCCCGACCACGCAGGGAAAGGATCCCTCCTCTCGAGCTAGGAGACGGAAACGTGGCTCCTCTGGATGTGGGCGGGACTCTCGTGCTTCCTCTCGAGTGGCGACGGGTATGTCGGGGAACTTCTTGAATTGCAGCAAGGGTGTGAAGGACCCTTTGAAAGTTCCAAATGTTAGATGTGATTAGCCTCGAGACGCCTCAGCGGAAATGGGCCTCATCTCAAATGGAGGGGAGAACCTCCTGGATTTTCTCGAGTTGCGGCAGGTGCTCTCGATTTACGACTGGGACATCAGGGACCCGCTCTGGTGGCCTCAGGAAAGGCCAGTCCACATGCGAGTTGCTAGGGGGCCTCTCGGGATTCCTCTCCCGTCAATGCCGGGGCCAAAGGCCTTGTGTGGAGTCGGTGCCGGAACCTGAGGATTCCTCTCCAGTGCAGACATGGATCTTGGGGTTCTTATGTAGTCTCCCCAGGGGAGTCAGTCCTCGTCTCGAGTGGGGGCATGCACGTGCGCTTTCCTCCCGAGCTGTAGCAGCAGTGTCGTGCTTCTCTTCGCGTGGATCAAGGGATCAGGGCCTTTCCCACGACGCTTCACATAGGGCTGTCCCACGTGCCACCGTGATGTGAGTCGATCCTCGGATTGAAAGTCGAGGCAGTGCAGGGAAAACAGGTTTCCCTGAAATGGACGGAGACATCTGGTTGACTCTGGGAATGGTGGCACGACGCTGGAGTTCCTCTCGCCTTTCCTGTGAAGAGCGCCTCCTCTTGAGATTCGACGGGATCGCCGGGAATTCTTTCCGACCACGCAGGGAAAGGATCCCTCCTCTCGAGCTAGGAGTCGGAAACGGGGCTCCTATGGATGTTGGCCAGGACTCTCGTGCTTCCTCTCAAGTGGAGACGGGTATGTCGGGGAACTTCTTGAGTTGCAGCAAGGGTGTGAAGGACCCGTTGGAAGTTCCAGATGTTAGATGTGATTAGCCTCGAGACGCCTCTGCGGAAATGGGCCTCATCTCGCCTGGAGGCGAGAACCTCCTGGATTTTCTCGAGTTGCGGCAGGTGCTCTCGACTTACGACTGGGACCTCAGGGACCCGCTCTGGTGGCCTCAGGAAAGGCCAGTTCCCATGCGAGTTGTCCGAGGCTCGCGGGATTCCTCTCCGTCGATGCCGGGCCTAAGTCCTTGTGTGGAGTGGCGGAACTGAGGATCCTCCAGCAGCAGGATCCTGCACGTTCCTGGCACTGACTCCGACACAAGGACTTAGTGCCCCGGCATCGACGGGAGAGGAATCCCGAGAGGCCCCGGACAACTCGCATGGGGAATGGCCTTTCCTGAGGCCACCAGCAGCGGGTCCCTGAGGTCCCAGTCGTAAGTCGAGAGCACCTGCCGCAACTCGAGAAAATCCAGGAGGTTTCTCGCCTCCAGGCGAGATGAGGCCCATTTCCGCAGAGGCGTCTCGAGGCTAATCACATCTAACATCTGGAACTTCCAACGGGTCCTTCACACCCTTGCTGCAACTCAAGAAGTTCCCCGACATACCCGTCTCCACTTGAGAGGAAGCACGAGAGTCCTGGCAACATCCATAGGAGCCCCGTTTCCGACTCCTAGCTCGAGAGGAGGGATCCTTTCCCTGCGTGGTCGGAAAGAATTCCCGGCGATCCCGTCGAATCTCAAGAGGAGGGCGCTCTTCACAGGAAAGGCGAGAGGAACTCCAGCGTCGTGCCACCATTCCCAGAGTCAACCAGATGTCTCCGTC
The DNA here is from genome assembly GCF_001704415.2 of Capra hircus. NCBI lineage: Eukaryota > Metazoa > Chordata > Mammalia > Artiodactyla > Bovidae > Capra > Capra hircus. Next base: position 6,526 of record NW_017197645.1, read on the forward strand.
CATTTCAGGGAAACCTGTTTTCCCTGCACTGCCTCGACTTTCAATCCGAGGATCGACTCACATCACGGTGGCACGTGGGACAGCCCTATGTGAAGCGTCGTGGGAAAGGCCCTGATCCCTTGATCCACGCGAAGAGAAGCACGACACTGCTGCTACAGCTCGGGAGGAAAGCGCACGTGCATGCCCCCACTCGAGACGAGGACTGACTGCCCCTGGGGAGACTACATAAGAACCCCAAGATCCATGTCTGCACTGGAGAGGAATCCTCAGGTTCCGGCACCGACTCCACACAAGGCCTTTGGCCCCGGCATTGACGGGAGAGGAATCCCCGAGAGGCCCCCTAGCAACTCGCATGTGGACTGGCCTTTCCTGAGGCCACCAGAGCGGGTCCCTGATGTCCCAGTCGTAAATCGAGAGCACCTGCCGCAACTCGAGAAAATCCAGGAGGTTCTCCCCTCCATTTGAGATGAGGCCCATTTCCGCTGAGGCGTCTCGAGGCTAATCACATCTAACATTTGGAACTTTCAAAGGGTCCTTCACACCCTTGCTGCAATTCAAGAAGTTCCCCGACATACCCGTCGCCACTCGAGAGGAAGCACGAGAGTCCCGCCCACATCCAGAGGAGCCACGTTTCCGTCTCCTAGCTCGAGAGGAGGGATCCTTTCCCTGCGTGGTCGGGAAAGAATTCCCGGCGTTCCCTGTCGCATCTCAAGAGGAGGCGCTCTCCACAGGAAAGGCGAGAGGAACTCCAGGGTCGTGCCACCATTCCCAGAGTCCCCCAGATGTCTCAGTCCACTTCCAGGGAAACCTGTTTTCCCTGCACTGCCTCGACTTTCAAGCCGAGGATCCACTCACACCAAGGTGGCACGTGGGATAGCCCTGTGGGAAAGCCTCGTGGGAAAGCCTCCTGGGAATGCCTGGAGGGAAAGCCACAGATCCCTTGATCCACGCGAAGGGAAGCGTGACACTGCTGCTACAGCTCGGGAGGAAAGCGCACGTGCATGCCCCCACTCGAGACGAGGACTGACTCCCCTGGGGAGACTTCAGAAGTACCCCAAGATCCATGTCAGCACTGGAGAGGAATCCTCAGGTTCCGGCCCCGACTCCACACAAGGTCTTAGGGCCCGGCATCGACGGGAGAGGAATCCCGAGAGGAACTCCAAGCAACTCGCATGGGGACTGGCCTTTCCTGAGGCCACCAGAGCGGGTCCCTGAGGTCCCCGTCTTAAGTCCAGAGCACCTGCCGCAACTCGAGAAAATCCAGGAGGTTCTCCCCTCCAGGCCGAGATGAGGCCCATTTCCGCTGAGGCTTCTCGAGGCTAATCATACCTAACCTCTGGAACTTCCAAAGGGTCCTTCACACTCTTGCTGCAACTCAAGAAGTTCCCCGATATACCCGTCTCCACTCGAGACGAAGCACGAGAGTCCCGCCCACATCCAGAGGAGCCCCGTTTCCGC
>NW_017197646.1:0-7983 GCF_001704415.2 Capra hircus
GAAGCACGAGAGTCCGCCCACATCCAGAGGAGCCCCGTTCCGCCTCCTAGCTCGAGAGGAGGGATCCTTTTCCTGTGTTGTCGGGAAAGATTTCCCGGCGTTTCCGTCACATCTCAAGAGGACTCGCTCTCCACAGGAATGTCGAGAGGATCTCCAGGGTCGTGCCACCATTCCCTGAGTCCCCCAGATGTCTCAGTACATTCCAGGGAAACCTGTTTACCCTGAACTGCCTCGACTTTCAAGCCGATGATCGACTCACACAACGGTGGCACGTGGACACCCTGTGGGAAAGCCCCGTGGAAAGCCTCGTGGGAAAGCCTCGAGGAAAGCTTCTGATCCCTTGAACTCGCGAAGGGAAGCGTGACACTGCTGCTACAACTCGGGAGGAAAGCGCACGTGCATGCCCCCACTCGAGACGAGGACTGACTCCCCTGGAAGACTCCAGAAGTACCCAAGATCCATGTCAGCACTGGAGAGGCATCCTCAGTTTCCGGCACCGATGCCACACAAGGACTTAGGCCCCGGCATCGACAGGAGAGGAATCCCAAGAGTCCCGTGCAACTCACATGGGGACTGTCTTTCTTGAAGCCACCAGAGCGGGTCCCAGAGGTCCCCGTCGTAAGTCAAGAGCACCTGCTGCAACTCGAGAAAATCCAGGAGGGTCTCCCCCCAGGCGAGATGAGGCCCATTTCCCCTGAGGCGTCTCGAGGCTAATCACACCTAACCTATGGAAATTCCAAAGGGTCCTTCACAGCCTTTGCTGCAACTCAAGAAGTTCCCCGACATACCCGTCTCCACTCGAGAGGAAGCACGAGAGTCCCGCCCACATCCAGAGGAGCCCTGTTTCCGACTCCTAGCTCGAGGGAGGCATCCTTTCCCTGCGTGGTCGGTAAAGAATTCCCGGCGTTCCCGTCACATCTCAAGAGGTGTCACTCTCCACCGGAGAGGGGAGAGGAGCTCCAGGGTCGTGCCACCATTCCCAGAGTCCCCCAGATGTCTCAGTCCACTACAGGGAAAACTGTTTTCCCTGCACTGCCTCCATTTTCAAGCCGAGGATCGACTCACACCACGGTGGCACGTGGGACAGCCCTGTGGAAAGCCTCGTGGAAAGCCTCGTGGGAATGCCTCGAGGGAAAGCCACAGATCCCTTGATCCACGCGAAGGGAAAGCGTGACACTGCTGCTACAGCTCGGGAGGAAAGCGCACGTGCATGCCCCACTCGAGACGTGGCTGACTCCCCTGGGAAGACTCCAGAAGTACCGCAGATCCATATCAGCACTGGAGAGGAATCCTCAGGTTCCGGCACCAAACTCCACACAAGGTCTTAGGGCCCGGCATCGACGGGAGAGGAATCCCGAGAAGACCCCAAGCAACTCGCAGGGGGACTGGCCTTTCCTGAGGCCACCAGAGCGGGTCCCTGAGGTCCCCGTCTTAAGTCAAGAGCACCTGCCCCAACTCGAGAAAATCCAGGAGGTTCTCCCCTGCAGGCGAGATGAGGCCCATTTCAGCTGAGGCTTCTCGAGGCTAATCACACCTAACCTCTGGAACTTCCAAAGGGTCCTTCACACCCCTTGCTGCAACTCAAGAAGTTCCCCGATATACCCGTCTCCACTGGAGAGGAAGCACGAGAGTCCCGCCCACATCCAGAGGAGCCTCGTTTCCGCCTCATAGCTGGAGAGGAGGGATCCTTTCCCTGCGTGGTCTGGAAGGAATTCCCGGTGTTCCCGTCGCATCTCAAGATGAGGTGCTCTCCACAGGAAAGGCGAGAGGAACTCCAGGGTCGTGCCACCATTCCCAGAGTCCCCCAGATGTCTCAGTCCATTCCAGGGAAACCTGTTTTCCCTGCACTGTCTCAACTTTCAAGCCGAGGATCGACTCACACGACGGTGGCACGTGGGACAGCCCTGTGGGAAAACCTCGTGGGAAAGCCTCGTGGGAAAGCCTCGTGGGAAAGCCTCGATGGAAAGCCACTGATCCCATGATCCACGCGACGGGTGGTGACACTGCTGCTACAACGCGGGAGTAAAGCGCACGTGCATGCCCCCACTGAGAGGAGGACTGACTCCCCTGGGAGACTCCAGAAGTACCCTAAGATCCATGTCAGCACTGGAGAGGAATCCTCAGGTTCTAGCACCGACTCCACACAAGGTCTTAGGCCTGGCATCGAAGGGAGAGGAATCCCAAGAGGCCCCCGAGCTACTCGCCTGGGGACAGGCCTTTCCTGAGGCCACCAGAGCGGGTCCCTGAGGTCCCCGTCTTAAGTCGAGAGCACCTGCCGCAACTCGAGAACATCCAGGAGGTTCTCCACTTCAGGCGAGATGAGGCCAATTTCCGCTGAGGCGTCTGGAGGCTAATCACACCTAAACTCTGGAACTTCCATAGGGTCCTTCACACCCTTGCTGCAACTCAAGAAGTTCCCCGACATACCCGTCTCCACTCGAGAGGAAGCACGAGAGTTCCGCCCACATCCAGAGGAGCCCCGTTTCCGCCTCCAAGCTCGAGAGGAGGGATCCTTTCCCTGCGTGTTCGGGAAAGAATTCCCGGCGTTCCCGTCCCATCTCAAGTGGAGGTGCTCTCCACAGGAAAGGCGAGAGGAACTCCAGGGTCGTGCCACATTCCCAGAGTCCCCCAGATGTCTCAGTCCATTCCAGGGAAACCTGTTTTCCCTGCACTGCCTCGACTTTCAAGCCAAGGATCGACTCACACCACGGTGGCACGTGGGACAGCCCTGTGGGAAAGCCTCGTGGGAAAGCCTGGTGGGAAAGCGTCGTTGGAAAGCGTCGTGGGAAAGCGTCGTGGGAAAGCCTCGAGGGAAAGCCACATATCCCTTGATCCTCGCGAAGGGAAGCTCAACACTGCTGCTACAGTTCGGAGGAAAGTGCACGTGCATGCCCCACTCGAGACGAGGACTGACTCCCCTGGGGAGACTCCAGAAGTACCCCAAGGTACATGTCAGCAATGGAGAGGAATCCTCACGTTTTGGCACAGACTCCACACAAGATCTTAGGTCCCGGCATCGACGGGAGAGGAATCCCGATAGGCCCATGAGCAACTCGCATGGGGACTGGCCTTTCGTGAGGCCGCAAGAGCGGGTCCCTGATGTCCCCGTCGTAAGTCGAGAGCACCTGCTGCAACTCGAGAAAATCCAGGAGGTTCTCTTCTCCTGGCGAGATGAGGCCCATTTCCGCTGAGGCGTCTCGAGGCTAATCACACCTAAACTCTGGACCTTCCAAAGGATCCTTCACACCCTTACTGCAAATCAAGAAGTTCCCCAACATGCCCGTCTCCACTCGACAGGAACCACGAAAGTCCCACCCACATCCAGAGGAGACCCGTTTCCGCCTCCTTGCTAGAGAGGAGGGATCCTTTCCCTGCGTAGTCGGGAAAGAATTCCTGGATTTCCCGAGGCATCTAAAGAGGAGGCGCTCTCCACAGGAAAGGCGAGAGGAACTCCAGGGTCGTGCCACCATTCCCAGAGTCCCTCAGATGTCTCAGTCCATTCCAGGGAAACCTGTTTTCCCTGCACTGCCTCGACTTTCAAGCCGAGGATCGACTCACACCACGGTGGCACGTGGGACAGCCCTGTGGGAAAGCCTCGTGGGAAAGCCTCGTGGAAAAGCCTCGAGGGAAAGCCACAGATCCCTTGATCCACGCGAAGGGAAGCGTGACAGTGCTGCTACAGCTCGGGAGGAACGCGCACGTGCATGCCCCCTCTCGAGACGAGGACTGACTCCCCTGAGGAGACTCCAGAAGTAACCCAAGATCCATGTCAGCACTGGAGAGGAATCCTCAGGTTCCAGCACCGACTCCACACAAGGTCTTAGGCCCCCGGTATCGAAGGGAGAGGAATCCCGAGAGGCCCCCGAGCAACTCGCATGGGGACTGGCCTTTCCTGAGGCCACCAGAGCGGGTCCCTGTGTTCCCCGTCCTAAGTCCAGAGCACCTGCCGCAACTTGAGAAAATCCAGGAGGTTTTCCCCTCCAGGCGAGATGAGGCCCTTGTCCGCTGAGGCGTCTCGAAGCTAATCACACCTAACCTCTTGAACTTCCAAACGGTTATTCACACCCTTGCTGCAACTCAAGAAGTTCCCCGACATACCCGTCTCCACTTGAGAGGAAGCACTAGAGTCCCGCTCACATCCAGAGGAGCCCCGTTTCCGCCTCCAAGCTCCAGAGGAGGGACCCTTTCCCTGCGTGGTAGGGAAAGAATTCCCGGGGTTACCATAGCATTTCAAGAGGAGGCGGTCTCCACAGGAAAGGCGAGAGGAACTCCAGGGTCGTGCCACCATTCCCAGAGTCCCCCAGATGTCTGCGTCCATTCCAGGGAAACCTGTTTTCCCTGCACTGCCTCGACTTTCAAGCCGAGGATAGACTCACACCACGGTGGCACGTGGGACAGCCCTGTGGGAAAGCCTCGTGGGAAAGCCTCGGGGGAAAGCCTCGAGGAAAATACACAGATGCCGTGATCCAGGCGAAGGGAAGCGCAACACTGCTGCTACAGCTGGGAAGGAAAGCGCACGTGCATGCCCCCACTCGAGACGAGGACTGACTCCCCTGGGGAGACTCCAGAAGTACCCCAAGATCCATGTCAGCACTGGAGAGGAATCCTCAGGTTCCGGCACCGAATCCACACAAGGTCTTATGACCCGGCATTGACGAGAGAGGAATCCCGAGAGGCCCCCGAGCAATTCGCCTGGGGACTGGCCTTTCGTGAGGCCACCAGAGCGGGTCCATGAGGTACCCGTCGTAAGTTGAGAGCACCTGCCACAACTCAAGAAAATCCAGGAGTTTCTCCCCTCCAGGCGAGATGAGGCCCATTTCCGCTGAGGTGTTTCGAGGCTAATCACACCTAACCTCTGGAACTTCAAAGGGTCCTTCACAGCCTTGCTGCAACTCAAGAAGTTCCCCGACATACCCGTCTCCACTCAAGAGAAAGCCCGAGAGTCCCGCCCACATCCAGAGGAGCACCGTTTCCGCCTCCTAGCTCGAGAAGAGGGATCCTTTCCCTGCGTTGTCGGGAAAGAATTCCCGGCGTTTCCGTCGCATCTCAAGAGAAGTCGCTCTCCACAGGAAAGCCGAGAGGAACTCCAGGGTCGTGCCACCATTCCCAGAGTCCCCCAGATGTCTCAGTTTATTACAGGGAAACTTGTTTTCCCTGCACTGCCTCGACTTTCAAGCCGAGAATCAACTCACACCATGGTGGCACGTGGGACAACCCTGTGGGAAAGCCTCGTGGGAAAGCCTCGTGGAAAGCCTCGAGAGAAAGCCACAGGTCCCTTGATCCACGCGAAGGGAACGGTGACACTGCTGCTGCTGCAGCTCGGGAGGAAAGCGCACGTGCATGCCCCCACTCGAGACAAGGACTGACTCCCCTGGGGAGACTTAAGAAGTACCCCAAGATCCATGTCAGCACTGGAGAGGAATCCTCAGGTTCCGGCACCGACTCCACACAAGGTCTTAGGCCCCGGTATCGAAGGGAGAGGAATCCCGAGAGGCCCGGAGCAACTCGCATGGGGACTGGCCTTTCCTGAGGCCACCAGAGCGGGTCCCTGTGTTCCCCGTCCTAAGTCCAGAGCACCTGCCGCAACTTGAGAAAATCCAGGAGGTTCTCCCTTCCAGGGGAGATGAGGCCTATTTCCGCTGAGGTGTCTCAAGGCTAATCACACCTAAACTCTGGAACTTACAAAGGGTCCTTCACACCCTTCCTGCAACTCAAGAAGTTCCCGGACATACCCGTCTGCACTCGAGAGGAAGCACGAGCGTCCCGCCCACATCCAGAGGAGCCCCGTTACCGCCTCCTAGCTCGAGAGGAGGGATCCTTTCCCTGCAGGGTCGGGAAAGAATTCCTGTCGTTCCTGTGGCATCTCAAGAGGAGGCGCTCTCCACATGAAAGTCGAAAGGGAATCAAGGGTCGTGCCACCATTCCCAGAGTCCCCCAGATGTCTCAGTCCGTTCCAGGGAAACCTGTTTTCCCTGCACTGCCTCGACTTTCAAGCCGAGGAACGACTCATACCACGGTGGCACGTGGGACAGCCCTGTGGGAAAGCCTCGTGGGAAAGTCTCGTGGGAAACCTCAAGGGAAAGCCTCGATGGAAAGCCACAGATCCCTTGATCCACGCGAAGGGAAGTGTGACAGTGCTGCTACAGCTCGGGAGGAAAGCGCACGTGCATGCCCCCACTCGGGACGAGGACTGACTCCCCTGGGGAGACTCCAGAAGCACCCCAAGATCCATGTCAGCACTGGAGAGGAATCCTCAGGTTCCGGCACCGACTCCACACAAGATCTTAGGCCCCGGTATAGAAGGGAGAGGAATCCCGAGAGGCCCCCGAGCAACTCGCATGGGGACTGGCCTTTCCTGAGGCCACCAGAGCGGGTCCCTGTGTTCCCCGTCCTAAGTCCAGAGCACCTGCCGCAACTTGAGAAAATCCAGGAGGTTCTCCCCTCCAGGCGAGATGAGGCCCATTTCTGCTGAGGCGTCTCCAGGCTAATCACACCTAACCTCTGGAACTTCCAAATGGTCCTTCACACCATATCTGCAACTCAAGAAGTTCGCCGACATACCCGTCTCCACTCGAGAGAAAGCACGAGAGTCCCGCCCACATACAGAGGAGACCCGTTTCCGCCTCATAGCTCGAGAGGAGGGATCCTTTCCCTGCAGGGTCGGGAAAGAATTCCCGGCGGTCCAGTCGCATCTCAAGATGAGGTGTTCTCCACAGGAAAGGCGAGAGGAACTCCAGGGTCGTGCCACCATTCCCAGAGTCCCCCAGATGTCTCAGTCCATTCCAGGGAAACCTGTTTTGCCTGCACTGCCTCGACTTTCAAGCCGAGTATCGACTCACACCACGGTGGCACATGGACAGCCCCTGTGGGAAAGCCTCGAGGGAAAGCCACAGATCCCTTGATCCACGCGAAGTGAAGAGTGACGCTGCTGCTACAGCTCGGGGAGGAAAGCGCACGTCCATGCCCCACTCGGGACGAGGACACACTCCCCTGGTGAGACTCCAGAAGTACCCCAAGATCCATGTCAGCACTGGAGAGGAATCCTCAGGTTCCGGCACCGACTCCACACAAGATCTTAGGTCCCGGCATCGACGGGAGAGGAATCCGAGAGGCCCCGAGCAACTCGCATGGGGACTGGCCTTTCCTGAGGCCACCAGAGCGGTTCCCTGAGGTCCCCGTCGTAAGTCGAGAGCACCTGCCGAAACCCGAGAAAATCCAGGAGGTTCTGCCCTCCAGGCGAGATGAGGCCCATTTCTGCTGAGGCGTCTCCAGGCTAATCACACCTAACCTCTGGACATTCCAAAGGGCCCTTCACACCCTTGCTGCAACTCAAGACGTTCCCCGACATACCCGTCTCCACTCGAGAGGAAGCACGAGAGTCCCGCCCACATCCAGAGGAGCCCTTTACCTCCTCCGAGCCCGACAGGAGGGATCCTTTCCCTGCGTGTTCGGAAAAGAATTCCCGGGGTTCCCGTCACATCTCAAGAGGCGGCGCTCTCCACAGGAAAGGCGAGAGGAACTCCAGGGTCGTGCCACCATTCCTCGAGTCCCCAGATGTCTCAGTCCATTCCAGGAATCCTGTTTCCCCGGCACTGCCTCGACTTTCAAACCGAGGATCGACTGACACCACGGTGGCACGTGGGACATCACTGTGGGAAAGCCTCGTGGGAAAGCCTGGTGGGAAAGCGTCGTTGGAAAGCGTCGTGGAAAGCGTCGTGGGAAATCCTCGTTGGAAAGCCTCAAGGGAAAGCCCCTTATCCCTTGAACCTCTCAAAGGGAAGCGTGACACTGCTGCTTCAGCTCGGGAGTAATGCGCACGTGAATTCCCCCACTCGAGAGGACGACTGACCCGCTGGGGAGACTCCAGAAGTACCCCAAGATCCATGTCAGCACTGGAGAGGAATGCTCAGGTTCTGGCACCTTCTCCACACAAGAACTTAGGCCCCGGCATCAAATGAGAGGAATCCTGAGAGGCCCCGAGCA
>NW_017197647.1:0-7983 GCF_001704415.2 Capra hircus
GAGTTGCAGCAATGGTGTGAATTACCCTTAGTAGGTTCCAGAGGTTAGGTGTGATGAGCCTCGGGACACTTCAGCGTAATTGGGCTCATCTTGCCTGGAGGGAGAACCTCCTGGATTTTCTCGTGTTGGGGGCAGCTGTTCTCGACTTACGAAGGGGACATCAGGGACCGCTCTGGTGGCCTCAGGAAAGGCCAGTCCCAATGCGAGTAGCTCGAAGACTCTCGGATTCCTCTCCCGTCGATTCCGGTGCCTAAGACCTTGTGTGGAGTCGGTGCCGTAACCTGAGGATTCCTCTCCACTGTGAAACGGATCTTGGGGTAATTCTAGAGTCTCCCCAGGGGACTCAGTCCTCGTCTCGAGTGGGGCATGCACGTGCGATTTCCTGCCGAGATGGAGCAGCATTGTCATGCTTCCCGTCGAATGGATCAAGGGATCTGTGGCTTTCCCTCGAGGCTTTCCCACGAGGCTTTCCCACGAGGCTTTCCCACGCGGCTTCCCGACAGGGCTGTCCGCGTGCCACCGTGGTGTGAGTCGATCCTCGGCTTGAAAGTCGAGGCAGTGCAGGGAAAACAGGTTTCCCTGGAATGGACTGAGACATCTGGGGGACTCAGGGAATGGTGGCACCACCCTGGAGTTCCTCTCCTTTCCTGTGGAGATCGCCTCCTCTTGACATATGACGGGAACGCCGGGAAATCTTTCCTGACCACGCAGGGAAAGGATCCCTCCTCTCGAGCTAGGAGGCAGAAACGGGGCTCCTCTAGGTTTGGGCGGGACTCTCGTGCTTCCTCTCGAGTGGAGACGGGTATGTCGGGGAACTTCTTGAGTTGCAGCAAGGGTGTGAAGGACCCTATGGAAGTTCCAGAGGTTAGGTGTGATTAGCCTCGTGACGCCTCAGCGGAAATGGGCCTCATCTCGTCTGGAGGGGAGAACCTCCTGGATTTTCTCGAGTTGCAGCAGGTGCTCTCGACTTACGGCGGGGACTCAGGGACCCGCTCTGGTGGCCTCAGGAAAGGCCAGTCCCCATGCGAGTTCTCTGGGGCCTCTCGGGATTCCTCTCCCGTCGATGCTGGGACCTAAGACCTGTTGTGGAGTCGGTGCCGGAACCTGAGGATTCCTCTCCAGTGCTGACATGGATCTTGGGGTACTTCTGGAGTCTCCCCAGGGGAGTAAGTCCTCGTCTCGAGTGGGGCATGCACGTGCGCTTTCCCCCGAGCTGTAGCAGCAGTGTCTCTCTTCCCTTCGCGTGTTCAAGGTATCTGTGGCTTTCCCTTGAGGCTTTCCCACGAGGCTTTCCCACAGGGCTGTCCCACGTGCCACCGTGGTGTGAGTCGATCCTCGGCTTGAAAGTCGAGGCAGTGAAGGGAAAACAGGTTTCCCTGGAATGGACTGAGACATCTGGGGGACTCTGGGAATGGGGGCACGACCCTGGATTTCCTCTCGCCTTTCCTTTGGAGAGAGCCTCCTCTTGAGATGCGACGGGAACGCCGGGAATTCTTTCCCGACCACGCAGGGAAAGGATTCCTCCTCTCGAGCTAGGAGGCGGAAGCGGGACCCCTCTGGTTGTGGGCGGACTCTCGTGCTTCCTCTCGAGTGGAGACGGGTATGTCGGCGAAATTCTTGAGTTGCAGCAAGGGTGTGAAGGACCCTTTGGAAGTTCCAGAGGTTAGGTGTGATTAGCCTCAAGACGCCTCAGCGGAAATGGGCCTCATCTCGCCTGGAGGGAGAACCTCCTGGATTTTCTCGAGTTGCGGCAGGTGCTCTCGACTTACGACGGGGAAATCAGGGACCCGCTCTGGTGGCCTCAGGAAAGGCCAGTCCCCATGCGAGTTTTTCTGGGGCCTCTCGGGATTCCTCTCCCGTCGACCCCGGGCCTAAGACCTTGTGTGATGTCCGTGCCGGAACCTGAGGATTCCTCTCCAGTGCTGACATGGATCTTGGGGTACTTCTGGAGTCTCCCAAGGGGAATCAGTCCTCGTCTCGTTTTGGGCAGCACGTGCCCTTTCCTCCCGAGTGGTAGCAGCAGTGTCACGCCTCCCTTCGCGTGGATCAAGGGATCTGTGGCTTTCCCTCAAGGCTTTCCCACGAGGCTTTCCCACGAGTCTTTCCCACAGGGCTGTCCCACGTGCCACCGTGGTGTGAGTCGATCTTGGGCTTGAAAGTCGAGGCAGTGCAGGGAAAACAGGTTTCCCTGGAATGGACTAAGACATCTGGGGGACTCTAGGAGTGGTGGCACGACCCTGGAGTTCCTCTGCCTGTGTATTTGGGACGGGAATGCCGGGAATTCTTTCCCGACCACGCAGGAAAAGGATCCCCCCACTCGAGCTAGGAGGCGGAAACGGGGCTCATCTGGATTTGGGCGGGACTCTCGTGCTTCCTCTCGAGTGGAGACGGGTATGTCGGGGAACTTCTTGAGTTGCAGCAAGGGTGTGAAGGAACCTTTGGAAGTTCCAGAGGTTAGGTGTGATTAGCATCAGGACGCCTCAGCGGAAATGGGCCTCATCTCGCCTGGAGGGGAGAACCTCCTGGATTTTCTCGAGTTGCAGCAGGTGCTCTCGACTTACGACAGGGAATTCAGAGACCCCGCTCTGGTGGCCCTAGGAAAGGACAGTCCCCTTGCGAGTTGCTCGGAGCCTCTCGGGATTCCTCTCCGTCGATGCCAGGGCCTAATACCTTGTTTGGAGTCAGTGCGGGAACCTGAGGATTCCTCTCCAATGCTGACATGGATCTTGGGAACTTCTGGAGTCGCCCCAGGGGAGTCAGTCCTCGTCTCGAGTCGGGACATGCACGTTCGGTTTCCTCCCCAGCTCTAGCAGCAGTGTCATGCTACCCGTCGAGTGGATAATGGGATCAGTGGCTTTCCCTCGAGGATTTTCCAAAGGGCTGTCCCACGTGCCACCGTGGTGTGAGCCGATCCTCGGCTTGAAAGTCGAGGCAGTGCAGGGAAAACAGGTTTCCCTGGAATGGATAGAGACAACTTGGGCACTCTGGGAATGGTGGGACGACTGTAGAATTCCTCTCGCCTTTCCTGTGGAGAGCGCCCTCCTCTTGAGATGCGACGGGAACGCCGTGAATTCTTTCCCGAACACGCAGGGAAACGATCCCTCCACTCGAGCTAGGAGGCGGAACCGGGGCTCCTCTGAATGTGGGCGCGACTCTCGTGCTTCCTCTCGAGTGGAGATTGGTTTGTCGGGGAAACTTCTTGAGTTGCAGCAATGGTGTGAATTACCCTTAGTAGGTTCCAGAGGTTAGGTGTGATGAGCCTCGGGACACTTCAGCGTAATTGGGCCTCATCTTGCCTGGAGGGGAGAACCTCCTGGATTTTCTCGTGTTGGGGCAGCTGTTCTCGACTTACGAAGGGGACATCAGGGACCCGCTCTGGTGGCCTCAGGAAAGGCCAGTCCCAATGCGAGTAGCTCGAAGGACTCTCGGATTCCTCTCCCGTCGATTCCGGTGCCTAAGACCTTGTGTGGAGTCGGTGCCGTAACCTGAGGATTCCTCTCCACTGTGAAACGGATCTTGGGTAATTCTAGAGTCTCCCCAGGGGACTCAGTCCTCGTCTCGAGTGGGGGCATGCACGTGCGATTTCCTGCCGAGATGGAGCAGCATTGTCATGCTTCCCGTCGAATGGATCAAGGGATCTGTGGCTTTCCCTCGAGGCTTTCCCACGAGGCTTTCCCACGAGGCTTTCCCACGCGGCTTTCCGACAGGGCTGTCCCACGTGCCACGTGGTGTGAGTCGATCCTCGGCTTGAAAGTCGAGGCAGTGCAGGGAAAACAGGTTTCCCTGGAATGGACTGAGACATCTGGGGGACTCAGGGAATGGTGGCACCACCCTGGAGTTCCTCTCCTTTCCTGTGGAGATCGCCTCCTCTTGACATATGACGGGAACGCCGGGAAATCTTTCCTGACCACGCAGGGAAAGGATCCCTCCTCTCGAGCTAGGAGGCAGAAACGGGGCTCCTCTAGGTTTGGGCGGGACTCTCGTGCTTCCTCTCGAGTGGAGACGGGTATGTCGGGGAACTTCTTGAGTTGCAGCAAGGGTGTGAAGGACCCTATGGAAGTTCCAGAGGTTAGGTGTGATTAGCCTCGTGACGCCTCAGCGGAAATGGGCCTCATCTCGTCTGGAGGGGAGAACCTCCTGGATTTTCTCGAGTTGCAGCAGGTGCTCTCGACTTACGGCGGGGACCTCAGGGACCCGCTCTGGTGGCCTCAGGAAAGGCCAGTCCCCATGCGAGTTCTCTGGGGCCTCTCGGGATTCCTCTCCCGTCGATGCTGGGACCTAAGACCTGTTGTGGAGTCGGTGCCGGAACCTGAGGATTCCTCTCCAGTGCTGACATGGATCTTGGGGTACTTCTGGAGTCTCCCCAGGGGAGTAAGTCCTCGTCTCGAGTGGGGCATGCACGTGCGCTTTCCCCCCGAGCTGTAGCAGCAGTGTCTCTCTTCCCTTCGCGTGGTTCAAGGTATCTGTGGCTTTCCCTTGAGGCTTTCCCACGAGGCTTTCCCACAGGGCTGTCCCACGTGCCACCGTGGTGTGAGTCGATCCTCGGCTTGAAAGTCGAGGCAGTGAAGGGAAAACAGGTTTCCCTGGAATGGACTGAGACATCTGGGGGACTCTGGGAATGGGGGCACGACCCTGGATTTCCTCTCGCCTTTCCTTTGGAGAGAGCCTCCTCTTGAGATGCGACGGGAACGCCGGGAATTCTTTCCCCGACCACGCAGGGAAAGGATTCCTCCTCTCGAGCTAGGAGGCGGAAGCGGGACCCCTCTGGTTGTGGGCGGGACTCTCGTGCTTCCTCTCGAGTGGAGACGGGTATGTCGGCGAAATTCTTGAGTTGCAGCAAGGGTGTGAAGGACCCTTTGGAAGTTCCAGAGGTTAGGTGTGATTAGCCTCAAGACGCCTCAGCGGAAATGGGCCTCATCTCGCCTGGAGGGGAGAACCTCCTGGATTTTCTCGAGTTGCGGCAGGTGCTCTCGACTTACGACGGGGAAATCAGGGACCCGCTCTGGTGGCCTCAGGAAAGGCCAGTCCCCATGCGAGTTTTTCTGGGGCCTCTCGGGATTCCTCTCCCGTCGACCCCGGGCCTAAGACCTTGTGTGATGTCCGTGCCGGAACCTGAGGATTCCTCTCCAGTGCTGACATGGATCTTGGGGTACTTCTGGAGTCTCCCAAGGGGAATCAGTCCTCGTCTCGTTTTGGGCAGCACGTGCCCTTTCCTCCCGAGTGGTAGCAGCAGTGTCACGCCTCCCTTCGCGTGGATCAAGGGATCTGTGGCTTTCCCTCAAGGCTTTCCCACGAGGCTTTCCCACGAGTCTTTCCCACAGGGCTGTCCCACGTGCCACCGTGGTGTGAGTCGATCTTGGGCTTGAAAGTCGAGGCAGTGCAGGGAAAACAGGTTTCCCTGGAATGGACTAAGACATCTGGGGGACTCTAGGAGTGGTGGCACGACCCTGGAGTTCCTCTGCCTTTCCTGTGGAGAGCGCCGCGTATTGAGATGGGACGGGAATGCCGGGAATTCTTTCCCGACCACGCAGGGAAAGGATCCCCCCACTCGAGCTAGGAGGCGGAAACGGGGCTCATCTGGATTTGGGCGGGACTCTCGTGCTTCCTCTCGAGTGGAGACGGGTATGTCGGGGAACTTCTTGAGTTGCAGCAAGGGTGTGAAGGAACCTTTGGAAGTTCCAGAGGTTAGGTGTGATTAGCATCAGGACGCCTCAGCGGAAATGGGCCTCATCTCGCCTGGAGGGGAGAAACCTCCTGGATTTTCTCGAGTTGCAGCAGGTGCTCTCGACTTACGACAGGGAATTCAGAGACCCGCTCTGGTGGCCCTAGGAAAGGACAGTCCCCTTGCGAGTTGCTCGGGAGCCTCTCGGGATTCCTCTACCGTCGATGCCAGGGCCTAATACCTTGTTTGGAGTCAGTGCGGGAACCTGAGGATTCCTCTCCAATGCTGACATGGATCTTGGGAACTTCTGGAGTCGCCCCAGGGGAGTCAGTCCTCGTCTCGAGTCGGGACATGCACGTTCGGTTTCCTCCCCAGCTCTAGCAGCAGTGTCATGCTACCCGTCGAGTGGATAATGGGATCAGTGGCTTTCCCTCGAGGATTTTCCAAAGGGCTGTCCCACGTGCCACCGTGGTGTGAGCCGATCCTCGGCTTGAAAGTCGAGGCAGTGCAGGGAAAACAGGTTTCCCTGGAATGGATAGAGACAACTTGGGCACTCTGGGAATGGTGGGACGACTGTAGAATTCCTCTCGCCTTTCCTGTGGAGAGCGCCTCCTCTTGAGATGCGACGGGAACGCCGTGAATTCTTTCCCGAACACGCAGGGAAACGATCCCTCCACTCGAGCTAGGAGGCGGAACCGGGGCTCCTCTGAATGTGGGCGCGACTCTCGTGCTTCCTCTCGAGTGGAGATTGGTTTGTCGGGAACTTCTTGAGTTGCAGCAATGGTGTGAATTACCCTTAGTAGGTTCCAGAGGTTAGGTGTGATGAGCCTCGGGACACTTCAGCGTAATTGGGCCTCATCTTGCCTGGAGGGAGAACCTCCTGGATTTTCTCGTGTTGGGGCAGCTGTTCTCGACTTACGAAGGGGACATCAGGGACCCGCTCTGGTGGCCTCAGGAAAGGCCAGTCCCAATGCGAGTAGCTCGAAGGACTCTCGGGATTCCTCTCCCGTCGATTCCGGTGCCTAAGACCTTGTGTGGAGTCGGTGCCGTAACCTGAGGATTCCTCTCCACTGTGAAACGGATCTTGGGGTAATTCTAGAGTCTCCCAGGGGACTCAGTCCTCGTCTCGAGTGGGGGCATGCACGTGCGATTTCCTGCCGAGATGGAGCAGCATTGTCATGCTTCCCGTCGAATGGATCAAGGGATCTGTGGCTTTCCCTCGAGGCTTTCCCACGAGGCTTTCCCACGAGGCTTTCCCACGCGGCTTTCCGACAGGGCTGTCCCACGTGCCACCGTGGTGTGAGTCGATCCTCGGCTTGAAAGTCGAGGCAGTGCAGGGAAAACAGGTTTCCCTGGAATGGACTGAGACATCTGGGGGACTCAGGGAATGGTGGCACCACCCTGGAGTTCCTCTCCTTTCCTGTGGAGATCGCCTCCTCTTGACATATGACGGGAACGCGGGAAATCTTTCCTGACCACGCAGGGAAAGGATCCCTCCTCTCGAGCTAGGAGGCAGAAACGGGGCTCCTCTAGGTTTGGGCGGGACTCTCGTGCTTCCTCTCGAGTGGAGACGGGTATGTCGGGGAACTTCTTGAGTTGCAGCAAGGGTGTGAAGGACCCTATGGAAGTTCCAGAGGTTAGGTGTGATTAGCCTCGTGACGCCTCAGCGGAAATGGGCCTCATCTCGTCTGGAGGGGAGAACCTCCTGGATTTTCTCGAGTTGCAGCAGGTGCTCTCGACTTACGGCGGGACCTCAGGGACCCGCTCTGGTGGCCTCAGGAAAGGCCAGTCCCCATGCGAGTTCTCTGGGGCCTCTCGGATTCCTCTCCCGTCGATGCTGGGACCTAAGACCTGTTGTGGAGTCGGTGCCGGAACCTGAGGATTCCTCTCCAGTGCTGACATGGATCTTGGGTACTTCTGGAGTCTCCCAGGGGAGTAAGTCCTCGTCTCGAGTGGGGCATGCACGTGCGCTTTCCCCCCGAGCTGTAGCAGCAGTGTCTCTCTTCCTTCGCGTGGTTCAAGGTATCTGTGGCTTTCCTTGAGGCTTTCCACGAGGCTTTCCCCACAGGGCTGTCCCACGTGCCACCGTGGTGTGAGTCGATCCTCGGCTTGAAAGTCGAGGCAGTGAAGGGAAAACAGGTTTCCTGGAATGGACTGAGACATCTGGGACTCTGGGAATGGGGCACGACCCTGGATTTCCTCTCGCCTTTCCTTTGGGAGAGAGCCTCCTCTTGAGATGCGACGGGAACGCCGGGAATTCCTTTCCCGACCACGCAGGGAAAGGATTCTCCTCTCGAGGCTAGGAGGCGGAAGCGGGACCC
>NW_017197648.1:0-7982 GCF_001704415.2 Capra hircus
AAGTTTCCCCGACATACCCGTCTCCACTCGAGAGGAAGCACGAGAGTTTCCGCCCACATCCAGAGGAGCCCCCCCTTTTCGCCACCTAGCTCGAGAGGAGGGATTCTTTCCCTGCCTGGTCGGGAAAGAAATCCGGTTGTTCCCGTCGCATCTCAAGAGGAGGCGCTCTCCACAGGAAAGGCGAAAGGAACTCCAGGTCGTGCCACCATTCCCAGAGTCGCCCTGGATCAGTCCATTCCAGGGAAACCTGTTTCCCTGCACTGCCTCGACTTTCAAGCCGAGGATCCACGCACACCACGGTGGCACGTGGGACAGCCCTGTGGGAAAGCCTCGTGGAAAAGCTCGTGGGAAATCCTCGAGGGAAAGCCGGCAGATCCCTTGATCCACGCGAAGGGAAGTGTGACAGTTATGCTACATCTCTAGCGGAAATCGCACGTGCATGCCCCCACTCGAGACGAGGACTGACTCCTCTGGGGAGACTCCCGAAGTCCCCCAAGATCCATGTCAGCACTGGAGAGGAATCCTCAGGTTCCGGCACGACTCCACACAAGATCTTAGGCCCGCATCGATGGAAGAGGAATCCCGAGAGGCCCCGAGGAACTCGCATGGGGACTGGCCTTTCCTGAGGCCACCAGAGCGGGTCCCTGAGGTCCCCGTCATAAGTCGAGAGCACCTGCCGCAACTCGAGAAAATCCAGGAGGTTCTCCCTCCAGGCGAGATGAGTCCCATTTCCGCTGAGGCTTCTCGTGGCTAATCACACCTAACCTCTGGAACTTCCAAAGGGTCCTTCACACCCTTGCTGCAACTCAAGAAGTTCCCCGACATACCCGTCTCCAATCGAGAGGAAGCACGAGAGTCCCGCCCACATCCAGAGGAGCCCCGTTTCCGCCTCCTAGCTCGAGAGGAGGGATCCTTCCCCTGCGTGGTCGGGATAGAATTCCCAGTGTTCCGTCGCATCTAAAGAGGCGGTGCTCTCCACAGGAAAGGAGAGAGGAACTCCAGGGTCGTGCCACCATTCCCAGAGTCCCCCAGATATCTCAGTCCATTCCAGGGAAACCTGTTTTCCCTGCACTGCCTCGACTTTCAAGCTGAGGATCGGGTCACACCACGGTGGCACGTGGACAGCCCTGTGGGAAAGCCTCGAGGGAAAGCCACAGACCCCTTTATCCCGAAGGGAAGCGCGACACTTCTGCTACAGCTCGGGAGGAAAGCACACGGGCATGCCCCCTCTCGAGACGAGGACTGACTCCCTTGGGCAGACTCCAGAAGTACCCCAAGATCCATGTCAGCACTGGAGAGGAATCCTCAGGTTCGTCACCGACTCCACACAAGGTCTTAGGCCCCAGCATCGACGGGAGAGGAATCCCGAGAGGCCCCCAAAGGAAACTCGCATGGGGACTGACCTTTCCTGAGGCCACCAGAGCGGGTCCTGAGGTCCCCATCGTAAGTCGAGAGCACCTGCCGCAACTCAGAAAATCCAGGAGGTTCTCCCCTCCAGGCGAGATGAGGCCAATTTCCGCTGAGGGGTCTCGAGGCTAATAACACCTAACCTCTGGAACTTCCAAAGGGTCCTTCACAACCCTTGCTTCAACTCAAGTAGTTCCCCGACTTACCCGTCTCCACTCAGAGAGGAAGCACGAGAGTCCCGCCCACATCCAGAGGAGACCCTTTTCTGCCACCTAGCTCAAGAGGAGGGATCCTTTCCTGCGTTGGTCCGGGAAAGAATTCCCGGCGTTTCCGTCGCATCTCAAGAGGAGGCGCTCTCCACAGGAAAGGCGAAAGGAACTCCAGGGTGGTGCCACCATTCCCAGAGTCCCCCAGATGTCTCAGTCCATTCCAGGGAAACCAGTTTTCCCTGCACTGCCTCGACTTTGAATCCGAGGATCGACTCACACCACGGTGGCACGTGGGACAGCCCTGTGGGAAAGCCTCGTGGGAAAGCCTCGAGGGAAAGCCACAGATCCCTTGATCCACGCGAAGGGAAGCGCACACTGCTCCTACAGCTCGCAGGAAAGCGCACATGGCATGCCCCCACTCGAGACGAGGACTGACTCCCCTGGGAGACTCCAGAAGTACCCCCAAGATCCATGTCAGCACTGGAGAGGAATCCTCAGGTTCCGCACCAACTCCACACAAGGTCTTAGGCCCCGGCATCGACGGGAGAGGAATCCCGAGAGGCCCCAGAGCAACTCGCATGGGGACTGGCCTTTCCTGAGGCCACCAGAGCTGGTACCCGGAGGTCGCCGTCGTAAGTCGAGAGCACCTACCGCAACTCGAGAAATTCCAGGAGGTTCTCCCCTCCAGGCGAGATGAGGCCCATTTCCGCTGAGTCGTCTCGAGGCTAATCACACCTAACCTCTGGAACTTCCAAAGGGTCCTTCACACCCTTGCTGCAAATCAAAAGTTCCCCGACAAACCCGTCTCCATTCGAGAGGAAGCACGAGAGCCCGCCCACATCCAGAGGAGCCCCGTTTCCGCCTCCTAGCTCGAGACGAGGGATCCTTCCCCTGAGTGCTCGGGATTAAATTCCCAGTGTTCCGTCACATCTAAAGAGGAGGCGCTCTCCACAGGAAAGGCGAGAGGAACTCCAGGGTCGTGCCACCATTCCCAGAGTCCCCCAGATATCTCAGTCCATTCTAGGGAAACCTGTTTTCCCTGCACTGCCTCGACTTTCAAGCTGCGGATCTAGTCACACCACAGTGGCACGTGGGATGGCCCTGTGGGAAAGCCTCGAGGGAAAGCCACAGATCCCTTTATCCACGCGAAGGGAAGCGCGACACTGCTGCTACAGCTCGGGAGGAAAGCTCACGTGCATGCCCCCTCTCGAGTCGAGGACTGACTCCCTTGGGCTGACTCCAGAAGAACCCCAAGATCCATGTCAGCACTGGAGAGGAATGCTCAGGTTACGGCACCGATTCCACACAAGATCTTAGGCCCGGGCATCGATGGGAGAGGAACCCGAGAGGCCCCCGAGCAACTCGCATGGGGACTGGACTTTCCTGAGGCCACCAGAGCGGGTCCCTGAGGTCCCCGTCGTAAGTCGAGAGCACCCGTCGTAAGTCGAGAACACCTGCCGCAACTCGAGAAAATCCAGGAGGTTCTCGCCTCCAGGCGAGATGAGGCCCATTTCCGCTGAGGCGTCTCGAGGCTAATCACATCTAACCTCTGGAACTTCAAAAGGGTCCTTTCACACCCTTGCTGCAACTCAAGAAGTTTCCCCGACATACCCGTCTCTACTCGAGAGGAAGCACGAGAGTCCCGCCCACATCCAGAGGAGCCCCGTTTGCGCTCCTACCTCGAGAGGAGGGATCTTTTCCCTGCGTGGTCGGGAAAGAATTCCCGGTTTTCCTGTTGGATCTCAAGAGTAGGCGCTCTCCACAGGAAAGGCGAGAGAACTCCAGGGTCGTCCACCATGCACAGAGTCCCCCAGATATCTCAGTCCATTCCAGGGAAACCTGTTTTCTCTGCACTGCCTCGACTTTCAAGCTGAGGATCGAGTCACACCACGGTGGCACGTGGGACATGCCCTGTGTGAAAGCCTCGAAGGGAAAGCCACAGATCCCTTTATCCACGCGAAGGGAAGCGCGACACTGCTGCTACGCTCGGGAGGAAAGCGCACGTGCATGCCCCCTCTCGGGTCGAGGACTGACTCCCTTGGGCAGACTCCAGAAGAACCCCAAGATCCATGTCAGCACTGGAGAGGAATGCTCAGGTTACCGGCACCGATTCCACACAAGACCTTAGGCCCCGGCATCGATGGGAGAGGAACCCCGAGAGGCCCCCGAGGAACTCGCATGGGGACTGGACCTTTCCTGAGGCCACCAGAGCGGGTCCCTGAGGTCCCCGTCTGTAAGTCGAGAGCACCTGCTCGCAACTCGAGAAAATCCAGGAGGTTCTCGCCTCCAGGCGAGATGAGGCCCATTTCCGCTGAGGCGTCTCGAGGCTAATCACATCTAACTCTGGAACTTCAAAAGGGTCCTTCACACCCTTGCTGCAACTCAAGAAGTTCCCCGACATACCCGTCTCCACTCGAGAGGAAGCACGAGAGTTCTGCCGCACATCCAGAGGAGCCCCGTTTCTGCCTCCTAGCTCGAGAGGAGGGATCCTTTCCCTGCGTGGTCGGGAAAGAATTCCCGGAGTTCGGTCGCATCTCAAGAGGAGGCGCTCTCCACAGGAAAGGCGAGAGGAACTCCAGGGTCCTGCCACCATTCCCAGAGTCCCCCAGATGTCTCAGTCCATTCCAGGGAAACCTGTTTTCCCTGCACTGCGTCGACTTTAAAGCAGAGTATTGACTCACACCACTGTGGCACGTGGGACAGCCCTGTGGGAAAGCCTCGTGGGAAACCCTCGTGTAAAAGCCTCGAGCGAAAGCCACAGATCCCTTGATCCACGCGAAGGGAAGCGTGACACTGCTGCTACAGCTCGGGAGGAAAGCGCACGTGCATGCCCCCACTCGAGACGAGGACTGACTCCCCTGGGGAGATTCCAGAAGTACCCTAAGATACATGTCAGCACTGGAGAGGAATCCTCAAGTTCCGGAACCTGTATCCAGACAAGGTCTCAGGCCCCAGCATCGACTGGAGAGGAATCCCGAGAGGCCCCGGAGCAACTCACATGGGGACTGGCCTTTCCTGAGGCCAGCAGAGCGGGTCCCTGAGGTCACCGTCGTAAGTCAAGAACACCTGCCGCAACTCGAGAAAATACAGGAGGTTCTCCCCTCCAGGCGAGATGAGGCCCAATTCCACTTAGGCGTCTCGAGGCAAATCACATCTAACATCTGGAACTTCCATAGGGTCCTTCACACCGTTGCTACAACTCAAGAAGTTCTCCGACATACCCGTCTCCACTCGAGAGGGAGCACGAGAGTCCCACCCACATCCAGAGGAGCCCTGTTTCCGCCTCCTAGCTCGAGAGGGAGGGATCCTTTTCCCTGCGTGGTCGGGAAAGAATTCCCGGTTTTCCCGTCGCATCTCAAGAGGAGGCGCTCTCCACAGGAAAGGCCAGAGGAACTCCAGGGTCGTGCCACCATTCCCAGAGTCCCCCAGATATCTCAGTCCATTCCAGGGAAACCTGCTTTCCCTGCACTGCCTCGACTTTCAAGCGAGGATCGACTCACACCACGGTGGCACGTGGGACAGCCCTGTGGGAAAGCCTCGTGGGAAAGACTCGAGGGAAAGGCACAGATCCCTTGATCCAACAGAAGGGAAGCATGACACTGCTGCTACAGCTCGGGAGGAAAGCGCACGTGCAAGCCCCCACTCGGAGACGAGGACTGACTCCCCTGGGGGACTCCAGAAGTACCCCGAGGTCCATGTCAGCACTGGAGAGAAATCCTCAGGTTACGGCACCGACTCCACACAAGATCTTAGGGGCCTGCATCTACGGGAGGGGAATCCCGAGAGGCCCCCGAGCAACTCGCATGGGTACTGGCCTTTCCTGAGGCCAGCAGAGCGGGTCCCTGAGGTCCCCGTCGTAAGTCGAGAGCACCTGCCCGCAACTCGAGAAAATCCAGGAGGTTCTCAACTCCAGGCGAGATGAGGCCCATTTCCGCTGAGGCGTCTAGAGGCTAATCACATCTAACATCTTGGAACTTCCAAAGGGTCCTTCACACCCTTGCTGCAACTCAAGAAGTTCCCCGACATACCCGTATCCACTCGAGAGGAAGCACGAGAGTCCCGCCCACATCCAGAGGAGCCCCGTTTCCGCCTCCTAGCTCGAGAGGAGCGATCCTTTCCCTGCGTGGTCGGGAAAGAATTCCCAGTGTTCCCGTCGCATCTACAAGAGGAGGCGCTCTCCACAGGAAAAGCGAGAGGAACTCCAGGGTCGTGAAACCATTCCCAGAGACCCCAGATTTCTCAGTCCATTCCAGGGAAACCTGTTTTCCCTGCACTGCCTCGACTTTCAAGCCGAGGTATCGACTCACACCACGGTGGCACGTGGGACAGCCCTGTGGGAAAGCCTCGTGGGAAAGCCTCGAGGGAAAGCCTTGAGGGAAAGCCACAGATCCCATGATCCACAAGAAGGGAAGCGCGACACTGCTGCTACAGCTCGGGAGGAAATCACACGTGCATGCCCCCAATCGAGACGAGGACTGAGTCTGCTGGGGAGACTCCAGAAGTACCCCAGGATCCATGTCAGCACTGGAGAGCAAAGCTCAGGTTCCGGCACCGGACTCCACCCAAGGTCTTAGGCCCCGGCATCGACGGAAGAGGAATCCTGAGAGGACCCCGAGCAACTCGCATGGGGACTGGCATTTCCTGTGGCTACCAGAGCGGGTCCCTGATGTCCCCGTCGTAATTCGAGAGCACCTACCGCAACTCGAGAAAAATCCAGGAGGTTCTCCCCTCCAGGCGAGATGAGGCCCATTTCCCCTGAGGCGTATCGAGACTAATCACACCTAACCTCTGGAACTTCAAAGGGTCCTTCACACCCTTGCTTGCAACTCAAGAAGTTCCCCCGACATACCCGTCTCCACTTGAGAGGAAAGCACGAGAGTCCCGCCCACATTCAGAGGAGCCCCGTTTCCGCTTCCTTGCTCTAGAGGAGGGAACCCTTCCCTGAGTGGCCGGGAAAGAATTCCCGGCGTTCCCGCGCACCTCAAGAGCAGTCGCTCTCCACAGGAATGGCGAGAGGAACTCCAGGGTGGTGCCACCATTCCCAGAGTCCCCCAGATGTCTCAGTCCATTCCAGGGAAACCTGTTTTCCCTGCACTGCCTCGACTTTCAAAGCCGAGGATCGAGTCACACCAAGGTGCACGTGGGAAAGCCATGTGGGAAATCCTCGTGGGAAAGCTCGTGGGAAAGCCTCAAGGTAAAGCCCCTGATCCCTTGATCCGCGCCGAAGGAAGCATGACAATGCTGCTACAGCTCGGGAGGAAAGCGCACGTGCATGCCCCCACTCGAGACGAGGACTGACTCCCCTGGGGAGACTCCAGAAGTACCCCAAGATCCATGTCAGCACTGGAGAGGAATCCTCAGGTTCCGGCACCGACTCCGCACAAGGTCTTAGGCCCCGGCATCGACGGGAGAGGAATCCCGAGAGGCCCCCGAGCAACTCGCATGGGACTGGCCTTTCCTGAGGCCACGAGAGCGGGGTCGCTGAGGTCCCCGTCGTAAGTCCGAGAGCACCTGCCGCAACTCGAGAAAATCCAGGAGGTACACCCCTCCAGGCAGATGAGGCCCATTTCCGCTGAGCTTCTCGAGGCTAATAACACCTAACATCTGGAACTTCCAAAGGGTCCTTCACACCCTTGCTGTAACTCAAGAAGTTCCCAACATACCCGTCTCCACTCGAGAATGCACGAGAGTCTCGCCCACATGCAGAGGTGCCCCGTTTCCGCCTCCTAGCTCGAGAGGAGGAGTATCATTCCTGCGTGGTCGGGAAAGAATTCCCGGCGTTGCCGTCGCATCTCAAGAGGAGGCGCTCTCCACAGGAAAGGCGAGAGGAATCCAGGGTCGTGCCACCATTCCCAGAGTGCCCCAGATGTCTCAGTCCATTCCAGGGAACCCTGTTTTCCCTGCACTGCCTCGGCTTTCACGCTGAGTATCGACTCACACCACCACGCAGGGTGGCACGTGGGACAGCCCTGTGGAAAGCCTCGTGGGAACGCCTCGTGGGAAAGCCTCGAGGGAAGCACCGATCCCTTGATCACGCGAAGGGAAGCGTGACACTGCTGCTACAGCTCGGGAGGAAATCACACGTGCATGCCCTCAGTCGAGATGAGGACTGACTCCCCTGGGGAGACTCCAGAAGTACCCCAAGTTTCTATGTCAGCACTGGAGAGGAATCCTCAAGGTTCCGACACCACTCACAACACAAGATCTCAGCCCCGGCATCACCGGGAGAGGAATCCCGAGAGGCCCCGAGCAACTCGCATGGGGACTTGCCTTTCCTGAGGCCTCCAGAGCGGGTCCCTGAGGTCCCTGTCGTAAGTCGAGAGCACCTGCCGCAACTTGAGAAAATGCAGGAGGTTCTCCACTCCA
>NW_017197649.1:0-19916 GCF_001704415.2 Capra hircus
GTTCGAGTGGGCTCTCGTCTGGCCACCACCCAATGAGAGCGTGAGCGGCGTTTTCCGGCAAGGATTGTGCTTGGCAATATTTGAGAGGATTAATAGCATAGAAGGGTGGACGTGGAAGGAGTTGTGGCAACTGTCGTGGAGGTATGTGTTGTGCGAGGCCTTAGGGAGCAAGATCCTTGATCCGAGGTGTGACTCTGCTGAAGCTGCAGGGCGCACGTGCATCGTCATACGACGAGGAATGTTGAGGGAGGACCACTCCCCAGGGTAACATCAGGTATGTCAGACTAGCGAGAGGTATTCAGGTTTCGTGTACGGATTGAAGAAACTTAGCAGGTTTAAGGTACTGCGACATTGACCGGCAGAGGCATAACAGAGCCTAGCCTTCCTAGGGAGCTGGCTTTCTGAAGGGAGAGACGGGTTTGAGTCCCTAGTGGTTGTGCCGAGAGATTGAAGCTTACTTCGAGAATGAATCAGGAGTTTCTCAGTAGAGAGGAGGCCATTTCGTCGAGCATTCGAGGCTATAACGTTCTGGATTAGGTCTTCCGACCGTTGTCTGATCACGAGTTCGCAATACGTTCATCGACGAGGAGAGAGACGCGATAGAGGACCTTTCGCTTCCTAGCCTCCGCAGGCGGGGATTTCACTGCGTGTTTGGGAACAACTCTGGCGTTTCGCATTTAGGGAGCGTTTGGCTATCTAGGTAAGAGAGGGAGCAGGTATTCCCAGATGGTGTGCACGCTTAGAGTAGATTTTTGTATTTCCACGACGGACTGTTACCGCTGACTGCCTCGCTTTCAGAGGATCGATAACCAGGTGGACGTGCGGACAGCTGTGGAGATCAATAGAGGGTAGGAGCTTTAGTGGGAGCGATGAGGGCGAGTCTTACAGCTCTTGATATCGGGAGCGTTGGGTATATCCTTTTTGCTGCTCAAGTTGCGGAAGGACCGAGTGATCGCCATGAAAGAGTCTGACTCTGGAGACTTACATAGATCAGATAAATGTCGATGGGGGAGTTAAGGTTTGCAGGCAACCGATCACAAAGGTGTTGGCCCGGTGACGGGAGAGGACTCCGAATCGGCAGAGACTGCATGGGATTGGCCTTTTTGGGCAGAGCGGGTCGTCGCAGGTCGTGCTACAGTGAACAGTCTTGAGGAGAATGAGATATCTAGGAGGTTTTTAGGGAGATGAAGGCTTTCGCCAATACTTTCCGCTGAAGCTCCGAGCCGTAGCTGCAGAGGATATATCGTTCTATCGTCTGGAATTCGTGAGGGTCCTAATTTCATCTGATAGTATTCCGAGTGCGACATTACACCGTCTACTCAGAAGGAGCCAGAAGTGACCTCCAGAGAGATATTGCGAATTTGTCGAATGAGAGAGGGTGATCTTTCTGCGTGGTCGGGATGAATTTTAGGCCGTTCGGCACTTATAGTGCGTGATATTAGAGTAGTGCCGATGAAGTATACTGTAGGGTCGTGCAGTCGATTGTTAGGAGTTAGGAATGTGTTCCAGTTGTTGGTGCTGTTGTGTTGTCTGAGTTACATTTTGTGCGGGATGCGAACTACTACGGTGGACCGTGCCAAGCTGTGGCAGCAGCTCCCTGGTAGAGCCTGCGGGGAGCTGAGGACACAGATATCTGGATCACGGAGGCACGGAATGTGTACGAGCTAACGGAGGAGGAGTGCATGAACTGACGAGGAGGATGTTAAGTAAGTCGACTGGGGATCGATCGGTTGACTCGGATCATTCGCTGGTGGGACGAATTAGGATCTGGTCGCCTCTCCAAGGTTGTGCTCGGCATCGAAGACCAGAGATGGAGGCTTACACTCTGGGACTGGTTTCTGAAGGAAGAAGCGTGCTTCCCATGAGGTCGTCTAGTACCGTCGATACGAGACTGTCCCGCACTTCGAGGTGATCAATGGCGACGGTATCTCGCTGCAGGCCGGAGATGAGGCCACTATTTAGCTGAACGAAGTCATAAACGCATCTGAGACTATGAACCTTATCGACATCTGGATTCAGGGTCTTCAATCACTTCGCTGCTCGAGTTACAGTTCTGACATAGTTCTCACTTCGGAGGGCCCGAGAGTCCATCGCCCATCCGAGGAGCCCTGTTTGCGCCTCCCTAGCCTCCGAGAGGCAGGGAATGCCTTTCCCCCTGCGTGGTCCGGGAGATTTCCTGGCGACTTCCTGTCGGGCATCTCTCACAGAGAGACGCGCTCTCCAGAGAAAGGCGATCAGGTGATTCCAGAGGTCTCATGCCTATGCGGCGCGTCTCCCCTCAGCAAGTCCAGATGTTCACTCTACAGTCCATCATGTGACCTGTTTTCCCCTGCAACTCTGCGCATCTCGCTTCCAGTCGCTGATCGATCTGCAATACCACCGGTGGCAGTGGACAGCCCTGTGGAGCCTCGAGGAGCCACAGATCCTTATCCACTCACAGCGAAGGGCAGCCGTGGTCACTGCTGCTACAGTTCAGGAGGACGCACTTCGTCCAGCTCGAAGACGAGGATGCTCGCCGCTGGAGACTCCAGAATCCCGATCGCAGATCCACGTCGGCACATGGAGAGAGAATCATCAGGTTCCGTCTCCGTCTCACACCTATGTGTTCTTTGGACGCAACGAGGCTCAGACCGGGAGGATCCCGGGGACGAGCACTCGCTGGGGGACTGGCCCTTCTTGAAAGGCCCAGAGGCGGGTCCCTGACGTCCCAGTCGTACGTGACAGCTCACCTGCTAGCAGATTAGGATATTGATTGTCTGTCCACTCGCAGGCGAGCTGAGCCCATTTGCCGACTGAGCTGTCTCGAGTCTCACACCTCCTACCTTGACTTCATCCAAGGGACCCTCACCCAAACACTGCTTCACTCAGAGCAAGGTTTCATCTGACATAGTCTCACTCGGTTAGACGAGTCCCGCCCTTACATCCACGAGAGGTAACTCCCCGTTTCCCCCTCCTAGCTCGCGAGGAGGGATCCTTTCCGCTGCGTGGTCGGGAGATGTCGTTTTGTTCTCCGCGTCGGCAATCTCACAGGAGGTGCTGCTCCACAGTGAGGTGAGACGGCATCGCAGGGTCGTGCCACATTCCCAGAGTGCGCCACGCAATGGTTAAAGTCGCACTTCCAGGGACAGCCTGTGTTTCCCTGACTGCCGTGACTTTCACGCCGACGTCGCTTCACCCCCCACGCTACGCAGCCCCGCTCGCCCGCAGCCCTGTGCGGCTTCGTGGAACGCCTCCCGTGGAGCCTCGAGGGACAGCCCCTTGAATCCCCTTGATCTTCCTGCGAGTGGACAGCGTGACTCTGCCTGCTCAGCGGGAGGAGCGCACGTGCATGCCCCCACTCGAGACGCAGGATTGACTCCCCTGGGAGGCAGTTCCAGAAGTACCAGAATGCATGTCAGCACTGGAGAGGATATCCAGGATCCGACACGTCGACTCCACCACAAGGGTCTGATGGCCCTGGCATCGACGGAGGATATCCGAGAGCCCCACCTAGCTCTTCTCATGGGAGTCTTGGATTTCTTGAGGCCACAGAGCGGGTCCGCTCGAAGGTCCCTGTCCGTATCCGAGAGCACTGCCACACTCGAACGAAGATCGCAGGAGGTTCTTCCCTCCAGGCGAAGAATGATGCCCATATTAAACTGCTGAGAGCGTCTGAAAGACATAATCCTGCCTACCTTACGTGTATTGCTTCACCAGTGTCCTTCACACCATCTGCTGCACTCGCAGTTCCACCGAACACTTCCGTCTCCACCTTAGAGAAGGCACGAGTCCTCCCATCATCCAGAGAGCACCATTTCGCCTCCTAATCCTCGAAGGAGAGGGTCCTTTTCCTGCGTGCTCTTGGAGAGAGATCACATGGCGTTCAGCATCACTGGGTATGTCGGCTATCTCAGTGCTACGGCATCTATACCCAGGAAGAAGCGAGAGTAGGATAACTCTCAGTGGTCCGTTCCTCGTGGATTTACGCATTCCGCCAAGTAGATCCCCACCATGTGTCTAGTTCCATTCCAGGGAACCCTGCTTTTCGTGTCCACATTCTATTTGCTACCCCCTTCAGCGAGTCACCTCCACAGCCCCGGTGGCACGTGGACAGGCCCTGTGGGAGCCTCGTGGAAGGCCTAGGGGCAGCTCTCGGAGCCACAAGATGCCCTTGCTCCACGCGGGAATTGTGACACCTGCTGCATCACACCGCATTCGGCAGGTAGCGTCACTAGATGATATGCCCTGATCCCCACATGCTGCGACCACGCGAAATGACGTGCCAGCTGGGGGGACCCAAGTCCCCACGGTCCATGTCAGTCAGCACTGGAGAGGATCCTCAGCGTTCCGCACCCGATCCACACAGGTCTTAGGTACCCTTCGACATTGACGGCAGAGGAACCAGCGAGAGATCCCCACGCCACTCCTCTGGGGACCTCGGTGTATTTCTTTCTTCCCCTGAGGCCACCAGAAGCGGGTCTGAAGGTCCCCGTCGTGTCGAGAGCACGGCCTTGCCAACTCGAGATCCACAAGGAGGCTTCTCACCCTCACAAATGAGCCGCAAGGACAGGCACTTTCGCTGAAGTACGCCATCTCGAGGCTAACTCACCATGAACCATTTTGTCTTAGAGGACTTCCAGGGTCCTTGCCAACCGTTGCTTGCACTCAAGAGTTCCCCGCCATACGTTCCAGTCACAACCTAATCCTACGTCGTCCCCGACCCCGCGCCATCGGAGGCACACGACGCGCGCCCACATCCCAGAGAGCCGCGTTTCCCGCCTGCCTAGCTCGCGGGCGATCTTTCCCTGCGTGTTTGGGACGAATCCCTGGCGCTTCCCGGTCGCAGCAGTCTCAGAAGGAGGCCTCTCCACAGGAAAGGCGAGAGGACTCAAGGGTCGTGCCCACCATTCCCAGAGACGCGCCCAGATTTCTCAGTCCCTTCAGGCCACACCCTCGTTTTTTCCCTGCACTGGCTCGCTTTCAGCGACGGATCGCTCCCCACCACGGTGGCACGTGGGACAGCCGCCTGGTGGGGGAGCCTCAATGGGAAAGCGCTAAGTGGGAGCCTCGCAGGGAAGCTACACGATCTGATCCACCTGCACAGAGCGTGATACGACTGGCTCACCAGCTCCGGAGGAAGCGCAGGTGCCATCGCCCCGCCACTCGACGAAAGGTCCTGAACTCCCCTTGGCGCAGACTCCAGAAGTACCCCAGGTCCATGTCACCACTGGAGAGGAACCTCAGGTTCTGGCACGACTCCACACTAGGTTTAAGGCCGCCCGGCCTGAGGAGAGGACCGCGCGAGGCCCCAGAGCACTCGCAATGGGGCTTGGCTTTCTTGGGCCACCAGAGCGGGTCCATCGAAGGTCGCTGTCGTAAGTCGGGGCAGCACCTACGCACTCGAGATAGAGGTTCCACCCCTCAGCGCGGATGACGCCCATCGATTCCGCTGAGGCCGTCTCGAGGCTAATCACAAACTACTCTGGCCTTCCTAGGGTCCCTTCACGACCCTTGCGCCACTCAGAGTTCCGCGAACATCCGTCTCCACTCCGAGAGGAAGCCGAGTCCCGCCCACATCCAGCGAGCCCGCCATTTCGCCTCCTCAGCTCGAGGCAGGATCCTTTCCTCTGGTCGGAGACTTCTGGCGTTGCCGACGGTCGGATCTTCAGTGCAAGGCCACTATCCCAGGAAGCTCGCGAGAGGTCCAGGGTCGTGCACCCTTCCGCGACGTCCCCCGATAGTCTCAGTCCATGTCGAGAACTGTTTCCCGCTGCACTGCCTCACTTTCAGCCGAGGTCGAAACTGCACCCCAGGGTGGCACGTGGGACAGCCTGTGGGAAGCCTCGTGGGACGCCTCGGTGGGAGCCTCGAAGGCACAAGCCACCGAATATTTGAATCCACAGCGAGGGAGCCACTGGCTGTACAAGCTCGGGAAGGAGTGCACGTTGCAATGCCCCCCACTCGAGAAGGATGATCCCCTGGGAGACTCCAGAGTTCCGCTCTCATCAGCACTAGGAGAGAAGCATCCTCAAGGCTCTTGGCTCCGACCTCCCACAGAGGTTGTGGCGCCCCCGGCATCGACAAGAAGGAGACTGCCCGAGAGGGCCTACTCCACTCACATGGGACTGGCCTTATCCTGAAGGCACCAGAGCGGTTCCCTGAGGTCCGCGTCCGTAGTCGAGAGACCTGCCGCACTCGAAGACATCAGGAGGTTCTCGCCGCTCCAGGGGAGATGAGGCCCATTTCGCTGAGGCATCTCGAGCTAACTCACAACCTAAACGCTCTGGACTTCAGGGTCTTCAGCACCGCTTGCTGCCACTCAGAGTTCCGCGCATCCCGTCTCCCTCGGACGGACGACGAGTCCGCCACATCGGCAGGAGCCTGTTTTTCCGCCTCCTAAGCTCGCGAGGAGGGATCCTTCTCGCCTGCGTGGTCGGGACAGAATTCCTGGCGTTCTGTCGCAATTCAGAGGAAGCGCTCTCCACAGGAGGAGCACAGGACTCTCAGGTCGCCGCACAGTTCCGAGTCCCCAGATGTCTCAGTCGCCATTCCAGTGACCGTTTTCGCGCTGCACTGCCTGACTTCAACGCCAGATCGCCTCCCACCAAGGTGGCAGTGGGCGCCGCTGTGGAGCTCGAAAGGGAAGACCACACAAGATCCCTTATCCGCAAGGGAGCGTGACACTTGCTGCTACGTTCGGAGGATCGACCTAATGTTCCCCCACTCGACGTGAGACTGACTCTGGAGACTCCAGAGTGCCCGATTCCACGCTCGGCACTGGAGAGGACTCATCGGTGTTCCGCACTCGGTCCCCAAGTTTAGCACCGCAATCGGCACGGGAAGAGGATCGGAGGCCCCCCGAAGCAAACTCGCATGGGGACTGGTTCCTGACGCCACAGAGGCGGGTCCTGATGTCCGTCCGTAAGACTCGACGGAGGCACCTGCGCGCAACTCGAGAAATCAGAAAGGTTTCTCCACTGCAGGCGAGATGAGGCATTTCCGCTGAGAGCGTCTCGAGGCCCTAAAACAGCACACTAAAACCTCTGGAACTTCCAAAGGGACTCTTCACCCCCTCTGCTTCAACACTCAGAAGCTTCCCACTGACATACCAGTCTGCCAACTCGAGGTTAAGAAACGGAGTCCCGCTACTAGGAGGATCCCCGTTTCCCCTCCTAGCTCGAGAGGAGGAATCTTTCTGCGTGGTACGGGAAAAGATCTCCCGAGTTCCCGTCGCATCTCAAGAGGCCAGGTGCTCTCCACAGGAAGGTGAAGAGGACTCCGGTCGTGCCACCATTCCAGAGTCCCGCCAGATGTCCTCAGTCCATTCCAGGAAACTGTGTTCCCCTGCAACTGCTCGATACTTTCAAGCCAGACGATACGACTCACACCACGGTGCTACCGTGAGCAGCCCTGCTGGGAAAGCTTCGTGGAAACCGCCTCGTGGAAAGCCTCGAGGGAAAAGCCCCTGACTCCCTGCTCTTCGCCGACCGGGAAGCGTGACCACCTGCTCGCTACAGGAGGCCGGGAGGAAAGCGCACGTCATGCCCGCCCACTCGTATGCACGAGGACTGACTGCCCCTGGGAGACTCCAGAAGTACCAGACAAGATGATGTCAGCACTGGGAGAGGAATACTCAGGATCCGACATCGAACATCCACACAAGGTCTGAGGCGCCTGGCATTGACGGCAAAGCGAATCCCCGAGAGGCCCCCCAAGCACTCTCTGGGGACTGGCATTTCTTGAGGCGCACCAGAGCGCGGGTCCCTCGAGGTCCTGTCGATAGTCGAGAGCATCCTGCAGCACTGGAAAATCAGGAGGTTCTCCCCCTCCAGGCGACGATGAGGGCGCCATTTACCTGAGGCAGTCTGGAGGATACACTCACATAACCTCTGGAATTTCCAAAGGCGTCCTTCACACCGATTGCTCATCAAGAAGTTCCCGCATACCGTCTCCATCCATAGGGAAGCACGAAAGTCTCCCACATTCCAGAAGAGCCGCCATTTCGCTCTAGCTCAGGGGAGGATATCTTTCCCTGCGTGAAAACACAATACAGGCGAGAAATCCTAGGCGTTCCTCGTCGCATCTAAGTGGCAGGCACTTCAGTGCGACAGGAAAGGGAGAGGAATCCACGGGTCGTGCCCACATTCCCACGATTCCCCAGATGTTCTCAGTCCATCTCCAGGGACACCTGTTTTTCGCCTCGCACTGCTCGACTTTCAAGCGCGAGGATCAACTCGACCCAACGAGTGGACGTGGGCACGCTACACCTGTGGGAAGCCCCCACACCCTCGTGGCAGAAGGCTAGTGGGAAACGCTCTAAGGGATAAGGCCCGACAGATCATCTGATCCACCTCGCCGAAGGCATTGTGAAACATGTCTGCAACAGGCTCGCAGGAAAGCGCCACCGTGCCTGTCCCGCATCGGAACGAGGAATGACTACCCCTGGGAGAGTCGCCCAGAAGTCTCGCCAAGGCCATGTCAGCACTGGAGAGGGGTCCTCAGGTTCCGGTCAGGCCGACTCCACACAGGTGTAGTCCGGACATGACGGACAGAGGAATCCGAGAGCCCAGCCAAGCACTCTCCTGGGCAACTGGCTCTTTCTGAAGGCCACCAGAGCGGGTCGCCTGGGTCCCCGCGTCGTAGTCGAGAGCACCGGCCGAATCTCGAAGAAAATGCCAGGAGGTTCTCCCTCCACGGCGAGAGGAGGCCCATTTCCGCTGAGACCCTCTCGGGCTATTCACAACACCCAAACTTACTGAATTCGCAAAAGGGTCCTTAGCACCGTTGTCGTCAACTAAGAACTTCCCGACGACATACGCCGTCAATGTCAACTCGACAGGAAACACGAGAGACGCGCCCACCTCCAGAGGGAGCCGTTTCACGCTCCTAGCTTCGACAGGGGATCCTTTCCCTGCGTGTTTGGATGAATCGGGCGTTCCCACGTCGCATCTCAAGAGGAGAGCGCTCTCCACAGGAGCGAGAGGAACTCAACGGGTGTTGCCACATTCCCGAGAGCCCCAGATCTTCTCAGTCCATTCGAGGAACGCTGTTTTCCCTGCACTGCCTGACTTTCACCGAGGATCGCACTCACACCAACGGTGGCATCGTGGGAACAGCTGTGGGAAAAGCGTCATGGGAAGCCTAGTGGGAGAAGCCCTCGAGGGGAAGCTAACAGATCCCTTTGATCCATGCAAAGGGAAGCGTGATACTGCTGCTAACAGCTTTCCGCGAGGACGAACGTCGCATCCCCCAACTCGAAACGAGGTCTGACACTATCCCTGGCGAGCTCCCGAAGTACCCCCCAAGGTCATGTTCAGCAGCTGAGAGGAAACTCCTCAAGGTTCTGGCACCGAGATCCACAAGGTCTTAGGCCGGCATCGACGGGAGAGGAAATCCCGAGCGGCGCCCAAGAGAACTCGCATGGGGATCTGGCCTTTCTTGGGGCGCACCAGAGCGGGTCCCTGCAGAGTCCCCGGTCGTGTGAGTCGAAGAGGCACCTGACGCAACTGCGAGAAA
This sequence comes from Capra hircus, assembly GCF_001704415.2. Classification (NCBI taxonomy): domain Eukaryota; kingdom Metazoa; phylum Chordata; class Mammalia; order Artiodactyla; family Bovidae; genus Capra; species Capra hircus. The sequence goes on from NW_017197649.1 coordinate 9,496, forward strand.
TGCCAGGAGGTTTCCCCTGCAGGCGGATGACCCATTTCCGCTTGAGGGTCTCGCAGGGCTAATACACCACCTAACTCTGAACTTCCAGGGTCCTTCACACACTTGCTGCAAACTCAAGAAAAGGTTCCCAGATATTGTAGACCGTTCCATCTCTCGAGAGGCAAAGACAGCGAAAGTTCCGACCCACGATCCAGAAGAGCCCATTCCGCCTCCTTGCTCGAAGAGAGGGATACTTTCCCTGCTGTCGGGAAAGAATATCGCTGGCAGTTCCGTCGCATCTCAAGTGCATGCACTAATCCACCGGAAGGCGCAGAGGAATCCATTGGTCGCTGTCGCCCATGTCCCGAGAGTCCCCAGATGTTTCAGTCCATTCTCAGGGAAAGCCTGTTTTCCCTGCACTGCCTCCAATTTCAAGCCGAAAGGATCGAGTCTCAGCCACACGGTGGCACGTGGCGACAGACCCTCGTGGAAAGCCCTCGTGGGAAAGCGCCTCGGGGGAAAAGCCTCGACGGGAAAGCCAAAAGAATATCTTGATCCACGGAAGCCGGAAGCGGGTGAAACAAAACTGCTGCTACAGCATCGGAGGAAAGTGCAACTGCCATGCCCAATCGAGACGAGCGACTGACTCCTGGGGAGACTCCGAACTTCCCAAGATCGCATATCAGCCACGTTGGACGCAAAATCTCAGGCTCTGGCTCCAGGACTCCTCAGCACGGTTGTGGCCCAAGGATATGATAAGAAATCAGCGAGAACAAAAGAATCAACCGAGAGGCCTCTAACAACTTCACATGGGGCTCGGCTTTTCCTGATGGGGCGCACCAGCGGCCCTTCCCTGAGAATCCCGTCGTGAAGTCCGACGAGAAAGCCTGCCGCTAACTTCGAGACAAATCAGGAGGCTCTCTCCCCCTCCAGGGAGAGTGAAAAGGCCCATTTCAGCTGAGGCATCTCGAGGACCTAATCACCACCTAACCTTGGATACTTCCAAAGGGTCTCTTCACACCCTTGCTAGCAACTCAAAGGTTTCCCCGACAACCCCTAGCTCGCTCGACGAGGAGCCCACGCCAGAGGCCCCGCCCACAATCCAGAGGATGTGCTGCCTGTTTCGCGCGCTCCTAGCTTCGAGAGGAGGGATCCTTTCATGCGTGGCTCGAGAAAGACCTTTCCTGGCGTTCCTGGCTCGCATCTCACAAGAGGAGGCGCTCTCCACAGGAAAGGCGAGAGGAACTCCAGGGTCGTGCCACCATTCCAGAGTCCCCCAGATGTCTCAGTCCATTCCAGTGGAAACCTGTTTTCCCTGCACTGCCTCGACTTTCAAGCCGAGGATCGACTCACACCACGGTGGCACAGCTGGGGACAGCCCTAGGGGCCTGTGGGAAAGCCTCGAGGGAAAGCCACAGATCCCTTGATCCACGCGAAGGGAAGCGTGACACTGCTGCTACAGCTCAGGAGGAAAGCGCACGTGCATGCCCCCACTCGAAGACGAGGACTGACTCCCCTGGAGGACTCCAGAAGTACCCCAAGATCCATGTCAGCACTGGAGAGGAATCCTCAGGTTCCTGGCATCCGACTCCACACAAGGTCTTAGGCCCGGCATCGACGGGAGAGGAATCCCGAGAGGCCCCAGAGCAACTCGCATGGGGACTTGGCCTTTCCTGAGGCCACCAGAGCGGGTCCCTGAGGTCCCCGTCGTAAGTCGAGAGCACCTGCCGCAACTCGAGAAAATCCAGGAGGTTCTCCCCTCCAGGCGAGATGAGGCCCATTTCCGCTGAGGCGTCTCGAGGCTAATCACACCTAACCTCTGGAACTTCCAAAGGGTCCTTCACACCCTTGCTGCAACTCAAGAAGTTCCCCGACATACCCGTCTCCACTCGAGAGGAAGCACGAGAGTCCCGCCCACATCCAGAGGAGCCCCGTTTCCGCCTCCTAGCTCGAGAGGAGGGATCCTTTCCCTGCGTGGTCGGGAAAGAATTCCCGGCGTTCCCGTCGCATCTCAAGAGGAGGCGCTCTCCACAGGAAAGGCGAGAGGAACTCCAGGGTCGTGCCACCATTCCCAGAGTCCCCCAGATGTCTCAGTCCATTCCAGGGAAACCTGTTTTCCCTGCACTGCCTCGACTTTCAAGCCGAGGATCGACTCACACCACGGTGGCACGTGGGACAGCCCTGTGGGAAAGCCTCGTGGGAAAGCCTCGTGGGAAAGCCTCGAGGGAAAGCCACAGATCCCTTGATCCACGCGAAGGGAAGCGCTGACACTGCTGCTACAGCTCGGGAGGAAAGCGCACGTGCATGCCCCCACTCGAGACGAGGACTGACTCCCCTGGGGAGACTCCAGAAGTACCCCAAGATCCATGTCAGCACTGGAGAGGAATCCTCAGGTTCCGGCACCGACTCCACACAAGGTCTTAGGCCCCGGCATCGACGGGAGAGGAATCCCCGAGAGGCCCCACGAGCAACTCGCATGGGGACTGGCCTTTCCTGAGGCCACCAGAGCGGGTCCCTGAGGTCCCCGTCGTAAGTCGAGAGCACCTGCCGCAACTCGAGAAAATCCAGGAGGTTCTCCCCTCCAGGCGAGATGAGGCCCATTTCCGCTGAGGCGTCTCGAGGCTAATCACATCCTAACATCTGGAACTTCCAAAGGGTCCTTCACACCCTTGCTGCAACTCAAGAAGTTCCCCGACATACCCGTCTCCACTCGAGAGGAAGCACGAGAGTCCCGCCCACATCCAGAGGAGCCCCGTTTCCGCCTCCTAGCTCGAGAGGAGGGATCCTTTCCCTGCGTGGTCGGGAAAGAATTCCCTGGCGTTCCCGTCGCATCTCAAGAGGAGGCGCTCTCCACAGGAAAGGCGAGAGGAACTCCAGGGTCGTGCCACCATTCCCAGAGTCCCCCAGATGTCTCAGTCCATTCCAGGGAAACCTGTTTTCCCTGCACTGCCTCGACTTTCAAGCCGAGGATCGACTCACACCACGGTGGCACGTGGGACAGCCCTGTGGGAAAGCCTCGTGGGAAGGCCTAGTGGGAAAGCCTCTAGGGAAAGCCACAGATCCCTTGATCCACGCGAAGGGAAGCGTGACACTGCTGCTACAGCTCGGCAGGAAAGCGCACGTGCATGCCCCCCATCGAGACGAGGAATGACTCCCCTGGGGAGACTCCAGAAGTACCCCAAGAGTCCATGTCAGCACTGGAGAGGAATCCTCAGGTTCCGGCACCGACTCCACACAAGGTCTTAGGTACCGGACATTGACGGCAGAGGAATCCCGAGAGCCCCCCAAGCAACTCTCCTGGGGACTGGCCTTTCCTGAGGCCACCAGAGCGGGTCCCTGAGGTCCCCGTCGTAAGTCGAGAGCACCTGGCCGCAACTCGAGAAAATCCAGGAGGTTCTCCCCTCCAGGCGAGATGGAGGCCCATTTCCGCTGAGGACCTCTCGAGGCTAATCACACCAAACTTCTGGAACTTCCAAAGGGTCCTTCACACCGTTGCTGCAACTCAAGAAGTTCCCCGACATACCCGTCTCCACTCGAGAGGAAGCACGAGAGACGCGCCCACATCCAGAGGAGCCCCGTTTCCGCCTCCTAGCTCGACAGGGGGGATCCTTTCCCTGCGTGGTTTGGGAAAGAATCCCGGCGTTCCCGTCGCATCTCAAGAGGAGGCGCTCTCCACAGGAAAGGCGAGAGGAACTCCAGGGTCGTGCCACCATTCCCAGAGTCCCCCAGATTTCTCAGTCCATTCCAGGGAAACCTGTTTTCCCTGCACTGCCTCGACTTTCAAGCCGAGGATCGACTCACACCACGGTGGCACGTGGGACAGCCCTGTGGGAAAGCCTCATGGGAAGGCCTAGTGGGAAAGCCTCGAGGGGAAGCTACAGATCCCTTGATCCATGCAAAGGGAAGCGTGATACTGCTGCTACAGCTCAGGAGGAAAGCGCACGTGCATGCCCCCACTCGAAACGAGGTCTGACTCCCCTGGCGAGACTCCAGAAGTACCCCAAGATCCATGTCAGCACTGGAGAGGAATCCTCAGGTTCTGGCACCGACTCCACACAAGGTCTTAGGACCCGGCATCGACGGGAGAGGAATCCCGAGAGGCCCCAGAGCAACTCGCATGGGGATTGGCCATTTCTTGGGGCCACCAGAGCGGGTCCCTGAGGTCCCCGTCGTAAGTCGAGAGCACCTGACGCAACTCGAGAAAATCCAGGAGGTTCTCCCCTCCAGGCGAGATGAGGCCCATTTCCGCTGAGGCGTCTGGAGGATAATCACACCTAACCTCTGGAACTTCCAAAGGGTCCTTCACACCCTTGCTGCAACTCAAGAAGTTCCCCGACATACCCGTCTCCACTCGAGAGGAAGCACGAAAGTCCCGCCCACATCCAGAAGAGCCCCATTTCCGCCTCCTAGCTCGAGAGGAGGGATCCTTTCCCTGCGTGGTCGGGAAAGAATTCCTGGCGTTCCCGTCGCATCTCAAGTGCAGGCACTATCCACAGGAAAGGCGAGAGGAACTCCAGGGTCGTGCCACCATTCCCAGAGTCCCCCAGATGTCTCAGTCCATTCCAGGGAAACCTGTTTTCCCTGCACTGCCTCCACTTTCAAGCCGAGGATCAACTCACACCACGGTGGCACGTGGGACAGCCCTGTGGGAAAGCCTCGTGGGAAGGCCTAGTGGGAAAGCTCTAGGGAAAGCCACAGATCCCTTGATCCACGCGAAGGGAAGCGTGACACTGCTGCTACAGCTCGGCAGGAAAGCGCACGTGCATGCCCCCATCGAGACGAGGAATGACTCCCCTGGGGAGACCCCAGAAGTACCCCAAGGTCCATGTCAGCACTGGAGAGGAATCCTCAGGTTCCGGCACCGACTCCACACAAGGTCTTAGGTACCGACATTGACGGCAGAGGAATCCCGAGAGCCCCCCAAGCAACTCTCCTGGGGACTGGCCTTTCCTGAGGCCACCAGAGCGGGTCCCTGAGGTCCCCGTCGTAAGTCGAGAGCACCGGCCGCAACTCGAGAAAATCCAGGAGGTTCTCCCCTCCAGGCGAGAGGAGGCCCATTTCCGCTGAGACCTCTCGAGGCTAATCACACCAAACTTCTGGAACTTCCAAAGGGTCCTTCACACCCGTTGCTGCAACTCAAGAAGTTCCCCGACATACCCGTCTCCACTCGAGAGGAAGCACGAGAGACGCGCCCACATCCAGAGGAGCCCCGTTTCCGCCTCCTAGCTCGACAGGGGGGATCCTTTCCCTGCGTGTTTGGGAAAGAATCCCGGCGTTCCCGTCGCATCTCAAGAGGAGGCGCTCTCCACAGGAAAGGCGAGAGGAACTCCAGGGTCGTGCCACCATTCCCAGAGTCCCCCAGATTTCTCAGTCCATTCCAGGGAAACCTGTTTTCCCTGCACTGCCTCGACTTTCAAGCCGAGGATCGACTCACACCACGGTGGCACGTGGGACAGCCCTGTGGGAAAGCCTCATGGGAAGGCCTAGTGGGAAAGCCTCGAGGGGAAGCTACAGATCCCTTGATCCATGCAAAGGGAAGCGTGATACTGCTGCTACAGCTCAGGAGGAAAGCGCACGTGCATGCCCCCACTCGAAACGAGGTCTGACTCCCCTGGCGAGACTCCAGAAGTACCCCAAGATCCATGTCAGCACTGGAGAGGAATCCTCAGGTTCTGGCACCGACTCCACACAAGGTCTTAGGACCCGGCATCGACGGGAGAGGAATCCCGAGAGGCCCCAGAGCAACTCGCATGGGGATTGGCCATTTCCTTGGGGCCACCAGAGCGGGTCCCTGAGGTCCCCGTCGTAAGTCGAGAGCACCTGACGCAACTCGAGAAAATCCAGGAGGTTCTCCCCTCCAGGCGAGATGAGGCCCATTTCCGCTGAGGCGTCTGGAGGATAATCACACCTAACCTCTGGAACTTCCAAAGGGTCCTTCACACCCTTGCTGCAACTCAAGAAGTTCCCCGACATACCCGTCTCCACTCGAGAGGAAGCACGAAAGTCCCGCCCACATCCAGAAGGAGCCCCATTTCCGCCTCCTAGCTCGAGAGGAGGGATCCTTTCCCTGCGTGGTCGGGAAAGAATTCCTGGCGTTCCCGTCGCATCTCAAGTGCAGGCACTATCCACAGGAAAGGCGAGAGGAACTCCAGGGTCGTGCCACCATTCCCAGAGTCCCCCAGATGTCTCAGTCCATTCCAGGGAAACCTGTTTTCCCTGCACTGCCTCCGACTTTCAAGCCGAGGATCGAACTCACACCACGGTGGCACGTGGGACAGCCCTGTGGGAAAGCCTCGTGGGAAGGCCTAGTGGGAAAGCTCTAGGGAAAGCCACAGATCCCTTGATCCACGCGAAGGGAAGCGTGACACTGCTGCTACAGCTCGGCAGGAAAGCGCACGTGCATGCCCCCACTCGAGACGAGGAATGACTCCCCTGGGGAGACCCCAGAAGTACCCCAAGGTCCATGTCAGCACTGGAGAGGAATCCTCAGGTTCCGGCACCGACTCCACACAAGGTCTTAGGTACCGGACATCGACGGCAGAGGAATCCCGAGAGCCCCCAAGCAACTCTCCATGGGGACTGGCCTTTCCTGAGGCCACCAGAGCGGGTCCCTGAGGTCCCCGTCGTAAGTCGAGAGCACCGGCCGCAACTCGAGAAAATCCAGGAGGTTCTCCCCTCCAGGCGAGAGGAGGCCCATTTCCGCTGAGACCTCTCGAGGCTAATCACACCAAACTTCTGGAACTTCCAAAGGGTCCTTCACACCGTTGCTGCAACTCAAGAAGTTCCCCGACATACCCGTCTCCACTCGAGAGGAAGCACGAGAGACGCGCCCACATCCAGAGGAGCCCCGTTTCCGCCTCCTAGCTCGACAGGGGGGATCCTTTCCCTGCGTGTTTGGGAAAGAATCCCGGCGTTCCCGTCGCATCTCAAGAGGAGGCGCTCTCCACAGGAAAGGCGAGAGGAACTCCAGGGTCGTGCCACCATTCCCAGAGTCCCCCAGATTTCTCAGTCCATTCCAGGGAAACCTGTTTTCCCTGCACTGCCTCGACTTTCAAGCCGAGGATCGACTCACACCACGGTGGCACGTGGGACAGCCCTGTGGGAAAGCCTCATGGGAAGGCCTAGTGGGAAAGCCTCGAGGGGAAAGCTACAGATCCCTTGATCCATGCAAAGGGAAGCGTGATACTGCTGCTACAGCTCAGGAGGAAAGCGCACGTGCATGCCCCCACTCGAAACGAGGTCTGACTCCCCTGGCGAGACTCCAGAAGTACCCCAAGATCCATGTCAGCACTGGAGAGGAATCCTCAGGTTCTGGCACCGACTCCACACAAGGTCTTAGGACCCGGCATCGACGGGAGAGGAATCCCGAGAGGCCCCAGAGCAACTCGCATGGGGATTGGCCATTCTTGGGGCCACCAGAGCGGGTCCCTGAGGTCCCCGTCGTAAGTCGAGAGCACCTGACCGCAACTCGAGAAAATCCAGGAGGTTCTCCCCTCCAGGCGAGATGAGGCCCATTTCCGCTGAGGCGTCTGGAGGATAATCACACCTAACCTCTGGAACTTCCAAAGGGTCCTTCACACCCTTGCTGCAACTCAAGAAGTTCCCCGACATACCCGTCTCCACTCGAGAGGAAGCACGAAAGTCCCGCCCACATCCAGAAGAGCCCCAGTTTCCGCCTCCTAGCTCGAGAGGAGGGATCCTTTCCCTGCGTGGTCGGGAAAGAATTCCTGGCGTTCCCGTCGCATCTCAAGTGCAGGCACTATCCACAGGAAAGGCGAGAGGAACTCCAGGGTCGTGCCACCATTCCCAGAGTCCCCCAGATGTCTCAGTCCATTCCAGGGAAACCTGTTTTCCCTGCACTGCCTCCACTTTCAAGCCGAGGATCAACTCACACCACGGTGGCACGTGGGACAGCCCTGTGGGAAAGCCTCGTGGGAAGGCCTAGTGGGAAAGCTCTAGGGAAAGCCACAGATCCCTTGATCCACGCGAAGGGAAGCGTGACACTGCTGCTACAGCTCGGCAGGAAAGCGCACGTGCATGCCCCCATCGAGACGAGGAATGACTCCCCTGGGGAGACCCCAGAAGTACCCCAAGGTCCATGTCAGCACTGGAGAGGAATCCTCAGGTTCCGGCACCGACTCCACACAAGGTCTTAGGTACCGACATTGACGGCAGAGGAATCCCGAGAGCCCCCCAAGCAACTCTCCTGGGGACTGGCCTTTCCTGAGGCCACCAGAGCGGGTCCCTGAGGTCCCCGTCGTAAGTCGAGAGCACCGGCCGCAACTCGAGAAAATCCAGGAGGTTCTCCCCTCCAGGCGAGAGGAGGCCCATTTCCGCTGAGACCTCTCGAGGCTAATCACACCAAACTTCTGGAACTTCCAAAGGGTCCTTCACACCGTTGCTGCAACTCAAGAAGTTCCCCGACATACCCGTCTCCACTCGAGAGGAAGCACGAGAGACGCGCCCACATCCAGAGGAGCCCCGTTTCCGCCTCCTAGCTCGACAGGGGGGATCCTTTCCCTGCGTGTTTGGGAAAGAATCCCGGCGTTCCCGTCGCATCTCAAGAGGAGGCGCTCTCCACAGGAAAGGCGAGAGGAACTCCAGGGTCGTGCCACCATTCCCAGAGTCCCCCAGATGTCTCAGTCCATTCCAGGGAAACCTGTTTTCCCTGCACTGCCTCGACTTTCAAGCCGAGGATCGACTCACACCACGGTGGCACGTGGGACAGCCCTGTGGGAAAGCCTCATGGGAAGGCCTAGTGGGAAAGCCTCGAGGGGAAGCTACAGATCCCTTGATCCATGCAAAGGGAAGCGTGATACTGCTGCTACAGCTCAGGAGGAAAGCGCACGTGCATGCCCCCACTCGAAACGAGGTCTGACTCCCCTGGCGAGACTCCAGAAGTACCCCAAGATCCATGTCAGCACTGGAGAGGAATCCTCAGGTTCTGGCACCGACTCCACACAAGGTCTTAGGACCCGGCATCGACGGGAGAGGAATCCCGAGAGGCCCCAGAGCAACTCGCATGGGGATTGGCCTTTCTTGGGGCCACCAGAGCGGGTCCCTGAGGTCCCCGTCGTAAGTCGAGAGCACCTGACGCAACTCGAGAAAATCCAGGAGGTTCTCCCCTCCAGGCGAGATGAGGCCCATTTCCGCTGAGGCGTCTCGAGGATAATCACACCTAACCTCTGGAACTTCCAAAGGGTCCTTCACACCCTTGCTGCAACTCAAGAAGTTCCCCGACATACCCGTCTCCACTCGAGAGGAAGCACGAAAGTCCCGCCCACATCCAGAAGAGCCCCATTTCCGCCTCCTAGCTCGAGAGGAGGGATCCTTTCCCTGCGTGGTCGGGAAAGAATTCCTGGCGTTCCCGTCGCATCTCAAGTGCAGGCACTATCCACAGGAAAGGCGAGAGGAACTCCAGGGTCGTGCCACCATTCCCAGAGTCCCCCAGATGTCTCAGTCCATTCCAGGGAAACCTGTTTTCCCTGCACTGCCTCCACTTTCAAGCCGAGGATCAACTCACACCACGGTGGCACGTGGGACAGCCCTGTGGGAAAGCCTCGTGGGAAGGCCTAGTGGGAAAGCTCTAGGGAAAGCCACAGATCCCTTGATCCACGCGAAGGGAAGCGTGACACTGCTGCTACAGCTCGGCAGGAAAGCGCACGTGCATGCCCCCATCGAGACGAGGAACTGACTCCCCTGGGGAGACCCCAGAAGTACCCCAAGATCCATGTCAGCACTGGAGAGGAATCCTCAGGTTCCGGCACCGACTCCACACAAGGTCTTAGGACCCGACATCGACGGCAGAGGAATCCCGAGAGGCCCCCAAGCAACTCTCCATGGGGACTGGCCTTTCCTGAGGCCACCAGAGCGGGTCCCTGAGGTCCCCGTCGTAAGTCGAGAGCACCTGCCGCAACTCGAGAAAATCCAGGAGGTTCTCCCCTCCAGGCGAGATGAGGCCCATTTCCGCTGAGGCCTCTCGAGGCTAATCACACCTAACTCTGGAACTTCCAAAGGGTCCTTCACACCGTTGCTGCAACTCAAGAAGTTCCCCGACATACCCGTCTCCACTCGAGAGGAAGCACGAGAGATCCCGCCCACATCCAGAGGAGCCCCGTTTCCGCCTCCTAGCTCGAGAGGAGGGATCCTTTCCCTGCGTGGTTCGGGAAAGAATTCCCGGCGTTCCCGTCGCATCTCAAGAGGAGGCGCTCTCCACAGGAAAGGCGAGAGGAACTCCAGGGTCGTGCCACCATTCCCAGAGTCCCCCAGATGTCTCAGTCCATTCCAGGGAAACCTGTTTTCCCTGCACTGCCTCGACTTTCAAGCCGAGGATCGACTCACACCACGGTGGCAGTGGGACAGCCCTGTGGGGAACTCATGGAAGGCCTAGTGGGAAAGCCTCGAGGGGAAAGCTACAGATCCCTTGATCCATGCAAAGGGAA
>NW_017197650.1:0-7982 GCF_001704415.2 Capra hircus
GTGTGAGCGCCTCCTCTTGAGATGCGACGGAATGCCGGGCATTCTTTCCCGAACAAACAGGGAAAGGATCCCTCCTCTCGAGCTAGGAGGGGAATCGGGGCTCCTCTGGGTGGGCGGGACTCTCATGCTTCCTCTCGAGTGGAGACGGGTATGTCGGGGAACTTCTTGAGTTGCAGCAAGGGTGTGAAGGACCCTTTGGAAGTTACAGATGTTAGATGTGATTTAGCCTCGAGACGCCTCAGCGGAAATGGGCCTCATCTGCCTGGAGGGAGAACCTCCTGGATTTTCTCGAGTTGCGGCAGGTGCTCTCGACTTACGACGGGGACCTCATGGGACCCGCTCTGGTGGCCCTCAGGAAAGGCCAGTCCCCATGCGAGTTGTCTCGGGGCCTCTCCGGGATTCCTCTCCCGTCGATGCCGGGGACCTAAGACCTTGTGTGGAGTCCGGTGCCAGAACCTGAGGATTCCTCTCCAGTGCTGACATGGATTCTTGGGGTACTTCTGGAGTCTCCCCAGGGGAGTCAGTCCTCGTCTCGAGTTGGGGCATGCACTGTGACGTTTCCTCCCGAGCTGTAGCAGCAGTGTCACGCTTCCCTTCGCGTGGATCAAGGGATCTGTGGCTTTCCCTCGAGGCTTTGCCCACGAGGCTTTCCCACAGGGCTGTCCCACGTGTCCACCGTGGTGTGAGTCGATCCTCGGCTTGAAAGTCGAGGCAGTGCAGGGAAAAACAGGTTTTCCCTGGAATGGACTGAGACATCTGGGGGACTCTGGGAATGGTGGCACGACCCTGGAGTTCCTCTCGCTTTTCCTCTGGAGATCGCCTGCCTCTTGAGATGCGAAAGGAACGCCGGGAATTCTTTCCCGACCACGCAGGGAAAGGATCCCTCCTCTCGAGCTAGGAAGCGGAACCGGGGCTCCTCTGGATGTGGGCGGGACTCTCGTGCTTCCTCTCGAGTGGAGACGGGTAAGTCGGGGAACTTCTTGAGTTGCAGCAAGGGTGTGAAGGACCCTTTGGAAGTTCCAGAGGTTACGTGTGATTAGCCTCTAGACGCCTCAGCGGAAATGGGCCTCATCTGGCCTGGAGGGGAGAACCTCCTGGATTTTTCTCAAGTTGCGGCAGGTGCTCTCGACTTACGACGGGGACCTCAGGGACCCGCTCTGGTGGCTTCAGGAAAGGACAGTCCCCATGCGAGTTGCTCGGGTCCTCTCGGGATTCCTCTCCCGTCGATGCCGGTGCTTAAGACCATGCGTGGAGTCGGTGCCGGAACCTGAGGATTCCTCTCCAGTGCTGACATGGATTTTGGGGTACTTCTGGAGTTTTCCGCGGGTAGTCCGTCCTCGTCTCGAGTGGGGGCATGCACGTTCGCTTTCCTCCCGAGCTGTAGCAGCCAGTGTCACTGCTTCCCTTTGCGCGGATCAAGGGATCTGTGGCGTTTCCCTCGAGGCTTTCCCATGAGGCTTTCCCACGAGGCTTTCCCATAGGGCTGTCCCGCGTGCCACCGTGGTGTGTCTCGATCCTCGGTTTGAAAGTCGAGGCAGTGCAGGGAAAACAGGTTTCCCTGGAATGGACTGAGACTTCTGGGGGCTCTGGGAATGGTGGCATGACCCTGGAGTTCCTCTCGCCTTTTCCCCTGGAGAGCGCCTCCTCTTGAGATGCGAACGGGAACGCCGGGAATTCTCTCCCGAACCACGAAGGGAAAGGATCCCTCCTCTCTGAGCTAGGAGGCGGAAACGGGGCTCATCTGGATGTGGGCCGGACTCTCGTGCTTCCTCTGGAGTGGAGATGGGCATGTCGGGGAACTTGTTGAGTTGCAGCAAGGGTGTGAAGGACCCTTTGGAAGTTCCAGAGGTTAGGTGTGATTCGCCTCCAGACGCCTCAGCGGAAATGGGCCTCATCTCGCCTGGAGGGGAGAACCTCCTGGATTTTCTCGAGTTGCGGCAGGTGATCTCGACTTAAACGACGGGGACCTACAGGGACCCGCTCTGGTGGCCTCAGCAAAGGCCCAGTCCCCATGCGAGTTGCTCGGGGGCTTCTCGGTATTCCTCTCCCGTCGATGCCGGGGCCTAAGACCTTGTGTGGAGTCGGTGCCAGAACCTGAGGATTCCTCTCCCAGTGCTGACATGGATTTGGGGTACTTCTGGAGTCTCCCCAGGGGAGTCAGTCCTCCTCTCGAATTGGGGCATGCAGCGTGCGCATTTCCTCTCGAGCTGTAGCCAGCAGTGTCACGCTTCCCTTCGCGTGGATCCACAGGGATCTCGTGGCTTTCCCTCGAGCTTGCCCAGGAGGCTTTCCCACAGGGCTGTCCCACGTGGCCACCGTGGTGTGAGTCGATCCTCGGCTTGAAAGTCGAGGCAGTGCAGGGAAAACAGGTTTCCCTGGAATGGACTGAGACATCTGGGGGACTCTGGGAATGGTGGCACGACCCTGGGAGTTCCTCTCGCCTTTCCTGTGGAGAGTGCCTCCTCTTGAGATGCGACGGGAAACGCCAGGAATTCTCTCCCGACCACGCAGGGAAAGGATCCCTCCTCTCGATCTAGGAGGCGGAAACGGCGGCTCCTCTGGATGTGGCAGGGACTCTCGTGCTTCCTCTCGAGTGGAAGACGGGGTATGTCCGGGAACTTCTTGAGTTGCAGCAAGGGGGTGAGGACCCTTTGGAAGTTCCAGAGGTTAGTGTGTCATTATCCTTGGACACGCCTCAGCGGAAATGGGCCTCATCTCGCCTGGAGGGGAGAACCTCCTGGATTTTCTCGAGTTGCGGCAGGTGCTCTCGACTTACGCACGGGGACCTCAGGGACCCGCCTCTGGTGGCCTCAGGAAAGGCCAGTCCCCATGCGAGTTGCTCGGGGCCTCTCGGGATTCCTCTCCCGACGATGCCGGGGCCTAAAATCTTGTGTGGAGTCGGTTCCGGAAGCTGAGCATTCTCTCCAGTGCTGACAAGGATCTTGGGGTAGTTCTTAAGTCTCCCCAGGGAGTCAGTCCTCGTCTCGAGTGGGGGCATGCACATGTAGGCTTTCCTCCCGAGCTGTAGCAGCAGTGTCACGCTTCCCTTCGCGTGGATCAAGGGATCTGTGGCTTTCCCTCGAGGCTTTCCCACGAGGCTTTAGGCCCACAGGGCTGTCCCACGTTCCACCGATGGTGTGAGTCGATCCTTGGCTTGAAAGTCGAGGCAGTGCAGGGAAAACAGTTTCCCTGGAATGGACTGAGACATCTGGGGGACTCTGGGAATGGTGGCCACGACCCTGGAGTTCCTCTCGCCTTTCCTCTGGAGATCGCCTGCTCTTGAGATGCGAAAGGAACGCCGGGAATTCTTTCCCGACCACGCAGGGAAAGGATCCCTCCTCTCGAGCTAGGAAGCGGAACCGGGGCTCCTCTGGATGTGGGCGGGACTCTCGTGCTTCCTCTCGAGTGGAGACGGGTTAAGTCGGGGAACTTCTTGAGTTGCAGCAAGGGTGTGAAGGACCCTTTGGAAGTTCCAGAGGTTACGTGTGATTAGCCTCTAGACGCCTCAGCGGAAATGGGCCTCATCTGGCCTGGAGGGGAGAACCTCCTGGATTTTCTCAAGTTGCGGCAGGTGCTCTCGACTTACGACGGGGACCTCAGGGACCCGCTCTGGTGGCTTCAGGAAAGGACAGTCCCCATGCGAGTTGCTCGGGGGCCTCTCGGGATTCCTCTCCCGTCGATGCCGGTGCTTAAAGACCATGCGTGGAGTCGGTGCCGGAACCTGAGGATTCCTCTCCAGTGCTGACATGGATTTTGGGGTACTTCTGGAGTTTTCCGCGGGTAGTCCGTCCTCGTCTCGAGTGGGGGCATGCACGTTCGCTTTCCTCCCGAGCTGTAGCAGCCAGTGTCACGCTTCCCTTTGCGCGGATCAAGGGATCTGTGGGTTTCCCTCGAGGCTTTCCCATGAGGCTTTCCCACGAGGCTTTCCCGTAGGGCTGTCCCGCGTGCCACCGTGGTGTGTCTCGATCCTCGGTTTGAAAGTCGAGGCCAGTGCAGGGAAAACAGGATTCCCTGGAATGGACTGAGACTTCTGGGGGCTCTGGGAATGGTGGCATGACCCTGGAGTTCCTCTCGCCTTTCCCCTGGAGAGCGCCTCCTCTTGAGATGCGACGGGAACGCCGGGAATTCTCTCCCGAACACGAAGGTAAAGGATACCTCCTCTCGAGCTAGGAGGCGGAAACGGGGCTCATCTGGATGTGGGCCGGACTCTCGTGCTTCCTCTGGAGTGGAGATGGGCATGTCGGGGAACTTGTTGAGTTGCAGCAAGGGTGTGAAGGACCCTTTGGAATTTCCAGAGGTTAGGTGTGATTCGCCTCCAGACGCCTCAGCGGAAATGGGCCTCATCTCGCCTGGAGGGGAGAACCTCCTGGATTTTCTCGAGTTGCGGCAGGTGATCTCGACAAACGACTGGGGACCACAGGGACCCGCTCTGGTGGCCTCAGCAAAGGCCAGTCCCCGTGCGAGTTGCTAGGGGGCTTCTCGGGATTCCTCTCCTGTCGATGCCGGGGCCTAAGACCTTGTGTGGACGTCGGTGGCGGAACCTGAGGATTCCTCTCCAGTGCTGACATGGATCTTGGGGTACTTCTGGAGTCTCCCCAGGGGAGTCAGTCCTTGTCACGAGTTGGGGCATGAACGTGCGCTATCCTCCCGAGGAGTAGCAGCAGTGTCACTCTTCCCTTCGCATGAATCAAGGGATCTGTGGCTTTCCCTCTTGGCTTTCCCATCAGGCTTTCCCACAGGGCCTGTCCCACGGGCCACCGTGGTGTGAGTCGATCCTCGGCTTGAAAGTCGAGGCTTTGCAGGGAAAACAGGTTTCCCTGGAATGGACTGAGACATCTGGGGGACTCTGGGAATGGTGGCACAACCCTGGAGTTCCTCTCGCCTTTCCTGTGGAGAGTGCCTCCTCTTGAGATGCGACGGGAACGCCAGGAATTCTCTCCCGACCACGCAGGGAAAGGATCCCTCCTCTCGATCTAGGAGGCGGAAACGGCGCTCCTCTGGATGTTGGCAGGACTCTCGTGCTTCCTCTCGAGTGAAGACGGGTATGTCCGGGAACTTCTTGAGTTGCAGCAAGGGGGTGAGGACCCTTTGGAAGTTCCAGAGGTTAGGTGTCATTTGCCTTGACACGACCTCAGCGGAAATGGGCCTCATCTCGACTGGAGGGGAGAACCTCCTGGATTTTCTCGAGTTGCGGCAGGTGCTCTCGACTTACGCCAGGGACCTCAGGGACCCGCTCTGGTGGCCTCAGGAAAGGCCCAGTCCCCTGCGAGTTGCTCGGGGGCCTCTCGGGATTCCTCTCCCGACGATGCCGGGGCCTAAAATCTTGTGTGGAGTCGGTTCCGGAAGCTGAGCATTCTTCTCCAGTGCTGACAAGGATCTTGGGGTAGTTCTTAAGTCTCCCCAGGGAAGTCAGTCCTCGTCTCGAGTGGGGGCATGCACATGTACTTTCCTCCCGAGCTGTAGCAGCAGTGTCACGCTTCCCTTTCGCGTGGATCAAGGGATCTGTGGCTTTCCCTCGAGGCTTTCCCACGAGGCTTTGCCACAGGGCTGTCCCACGTTCCACCGTGGTGGTGAGTCGATCCTTGGCTTGAAAGTCGAGGCAGTGCAGGGAAAACAGTTTTCCCTGGAAATGGACTGAGACATTTGGGGGACTCTGGGAATGGTGGCACGACCCTGGAGTTCCTCTCGCTTTTCCTCTGGAGATCGCCTGCCTCTTGAGATGAGAAAGGAACGCCGGGAATTCTTTCCCGACCACGCAGGGAAAGGATCCCTCCTCTCTAGCTAGGAAGCGGAACCGGGGCTCCTCTGGATGTGGGCGGGACTCTCGTGCTTCCTCTCGAGTGGAGACGGGTAAGTCGGGGAACTTCTTGAGTTGCAGCAAGGGTGTGAAGGACCCTTTGGAAGTTCCAGAGGTTACGTGTGATTAGCCTCTAGACGCCTCAGCGGAAATGGGCCTCATCTGGCCTGGAGGGGAGAACCTCCTGGATTTTTTCGAAGTTGCGGCAGGTGCTCTCGACTTACGACGGGGGACCTCAGGGACCCGCTCTGGTGGCTTCAGGAAAGGACAGTCCCCATGCGAGTTGCTCGGGGGCCTCTCGGGATTCCTCTCCCGTCGATGCCGGTGCTTAAGACCATGCGTGGAGTCGGTGCCGGAACCTGAGGATTCCTCTCCAGTGCTGACATGGATTTTGGGGTACTTCTGGAGTTTTTCCGCGGGTAGTCCGTCCTCGTCTCGAGTGGGGGCATGCACGTTCGCTTTCCTCCCGAGCTGTAGCAGCAGTGTCACGCTTCCCTTTGCGCGGATCAAGGGATCTGTGGGTTTCCCTCGAGGCTTTCCCATGAGGCTTTCCCACGAGGCTTTCCCATAGGGCTGTCCCGCGTGCCACCGTGGTGTGTCTCGATCCTCGGTTTGAAAGTCGAGGCAGTGCAGGGAAAACAGGATTCCCTGGAATGGACTGAGACTTCTGGGGGGCTCTGGGAATGGTGGCATGACCCTGGAGTTCCTCTCGCCTTTCCCTGGAGAGCGCCTCCTCTTGAGATGCGACGGGAACGCCGGGAATTCTCTCCCGAACACGAAGGTAAAGGATACCTCCTCTCGAGCTAGGAGGCGGAAACGGGGCTCATCTGGATGTGGGCCGGACTCTCGTGCTTCCTCTGGAGTGGAGATGGGCATGTCGGGGGAACTTGTTGAGTTGCAGCAAGGGTGTGAAGGACCCTTTGGAATTTCCAGAGGTTAGGTGTGATTCGCCTCCAGACGCCTCAGCGGAAATGGGCCTCATCTCGCCTGGAGGGGAGAACCTCCTGGATTTTCTCGAGTTGCGGCAGGTGATCTCGACAAACGACGGGGACCACAGGGACCCGCTATGGTGGCCTCAGCAAAGGCCAGTCCCCGTGCGAGTTGCTAGGGGGCTTCTCGGGATTCCTCTCCTGTCGATGCCGGGGCCTAAGACCTTGTGTGGAGTCGGTGGCGGAACCTGAGGATTCCTCTCCAGTGCTGACATGGATCTTGGGGTACTTCTGGAGTCTCCCCAGGGGAGTCAGTCCTTGTCACGAGTTGGGGCATGAACGTGCGCTATCCTCCCGAGGAGTAGCAGCAGTGTCACTCTTCCCTTCGCATGAATCAAGGGATCTGTGGCTTTCCCTCTTGGCTTTCCCATCAGGCTTTCCCACAGGGCTGTCCCACGGGCCACCGTGGTGTGAGTCGATCCTCGGCTTGAAAGTCCGAGGCTTTGCAGGGAAAACAGGTTTCCCTGGAATGGACTGAGGACATCTGGGGGACTCTGGGAATGGTGGCACAACCCTGGAGTTCCTCTCGCCTTTCCTGTGGAGAGTGCCTCCTCTTGAGATGCGACCGGAACGCCAGGAATTCTCTCCCGACCACGCAGGGAAAGGATCCCTCCTCTCGATCTAGGAGGCGGAAACGGCGCTCCTCTGGATGTTGGCAGGACTCTCGTGCTTCCTCTCGAGTGAAGACGGGTATGTCCGGGAACTTCTTGAGTTGCAGCAAGGGGGTGAGGAACCTTTGGAAGTTCCAGAGGTTAGGTGTCATTTTGCCTTGACACGCCTCAGCGGAAATGGGCCTCATCTCGCCTGGAGGGGAGAACCTCCTGGATTTTCTCGAGTTGCGGCAGGTGCTCTCGACTTACGACGGGGACCTCAGGGATCCCGCTCTGGTGGCCTCAGGAAAGGCCAGTCCCCATGCGAGTTGCTCGGGGCCTCTCGGGATTCCTCTCCCGTCGATGCCGGGGCCTAAGACCTTGTGTTGGAGTCGGTGCCAGAACCTGAGGATTCCTCTCCAGTGCTGACATGGATCTTGGGTACTTCTGGAGGTCCCCAGGGGAGTCCGTCCTCGTCTCGAGTGGGGGCATGCACGTGCGCTTTCCTTCCAAGAGTAGCAGCAGTGTCGAGCTTCCCTTCGCGTGGATCAAGGGATCTGTGGCCTTTCCCTCGAGGTTTCCCACGAGGCTTTCCCACAAGGCTTT
>NW_017197651.1:0-7980 GCF_001704415.2 Capra hircus
ACTCCGGGAATACTTGACCGACCACTCAGTGAAAGGATCCCTCCTCTCGAGCTAGCGAGCTAGGAGGCAGTAACGGGGCTCCTCTGGATGTGGGCGGGACTCTCGGGCTTCCTCTCGAGTGGAGACGGGTATGTGGGGGAGCTTCTTGAGTTGCAGCAAGGGCGTGAAGGACCCTTTGTAAGTTCCATAGGTTAGGTGTGATTAGCCTCGAGACGCCTCAGCGGTAATGGGCCTCATCTCGCCTGGAGGGTAGAACCTCCTGGATTTTCTCGAGTTGCGGCAGGTGCCCTCGACTTACGACGGGGACCTCAGGGACCCGCTCTGGTGCCCTCAGGAAAGGCCAGGCCCCATGCGAGTTGCTCGGGGCCTCTCGGGATTCCTCTCCCGTCTATGCCGGGGCCTAAGACCTTGTGTGGAGTCGGTGCCAGAACCTGAGGATTCCTCTCCGGTGCTGACATGGATCTTGGGGTACTTCTGAGGTCTCCCCGGGGAGTCAGTCCTCGTCTCGAGGGGAGGCATGCACGTGGGCTTTCCTCCCGAGCTGTAGCAGCAATGTCACGCTTTCCTTCACGTGGATCAAGGGATCTGTGGCTTTCCCTCGAGGCTTTCACACGAGGCTTTCCCAAGAAGCTTTCCCACAGGGCTGTCCCACGTGCCACCGTGGTGTGAGTCGATCCTCGGCTAGAAAGTCGAGGCAGTGCAGGGAAACAGGTTTCCCTGGAATGGACTGAGACATCTGGGGGACTCTGCGAATGGTGGCACGACACTGGAGTTCCTCTCGCCTTTCCTGTGGAGAGCGCCTCCTCTTGAATTGCGACGGGAACTCGGTGAATTCTTTCCAGACAACGCACGGAAAGGATCCCACCTCTGGAGCTAAGAGGCAGAAATGGGGCTCCTCTGGATGTGGGTGGGACTCTCGTGCTTCCTCTCGAGTGCAGACGGGTATGTCGGAGAACTTCTTGAGTTGCAGGCAAGGGTGTGAAGGACCCTTTGGAAGTTCCAGAGGTTAGGTGTGATTAGCCTCAAGACGCCTCAGCGGAAATGGGCCTCATCTTGCCTGGAGGGGAGAACCTCCTGGATTTTCTCGAGTTGCGGGCAGGTGCCTCTCGACTTATGACGGGGACCTCAGGGACCCGCTCTGGTGGACTCAGTAAAGGCCAGTCCACATGCGCGTTGCTCAGGGGCCTCTCGGGATTCCTCTCCCGTCGATGCCGGGGCATACGACCTTGTGTGAATTCGGTGCCGGAACTTGAGGATTCCTCTCAAGTGCTGACATGGATCTTGGGGTACTTCTGGAGTCTCCCCAGGGAGTCAGTCGTAGTATCGAGTGGGGGCATGCACGTGGCGATTTTCCTCCAGAGCTGTAGCAGCAGTGTCACGCTTCCCTTCGCGTGGATCAAGGGATCTGTGGCTTTCCCTAGAGACTTTCCCACGAGGCTTTCCCACGGGGCTTTCCCACGAGGCTTTCCCACAGGGCTGTCCCACGTGCCACCGTGGTGTGAGTCGATCCTCGGCTAGAAAGTCAAGGCAGTGCAGGGAAAACAGGTTTTCCTGGAATGGACTGAGACATCTGGGGGACTCTGCGAATGGTGGCACGACCCTTGAGTTCCTCTCGCCTTTCCTGTGGAGAGCGCCTCATCTTGAGATGCGACGGGAATGCCGGGAATTCATTACCAACGACACAGGGAAAGGATCCCTCCTCTCGAGCTACGAGGCGGACACGGGCCTCCTCTGGATGTGAGTGGAGCTCTTGTGCTTCCTCTCGAGTGGAGACGGGTATGTCATGGAAATTCTTGAGTTGCAGCAAGGGTGTGAAGGACCCTTTGGAAGTTCCAGAGATTAGGTGTGATTAGCTTCGAGACGCCTCAGCGAAATGGGCCTCATCTCGCCTGGAGGGCAGAACCTCCTGGATTTTCTCGAGTTGCGGCAGGTGCTCTCGACTTACAACAGGGACCTCAGGGACCCGCTCTGGTGGCCTCAGGAAAGGCCAGTCCCCATGCGATTTGCTCGGGGGCCGCTCGGGATTCCTCTCCCATCGATGCCGGGCCCAAAGACCTTGTGTGGAGTCGGTGTCGGAAACTGAGAATTCCTCTGCAGTGCTGACATCGCTCTTGGGGTACTTCTGAAGTCTCCCCAGGGGAGTGAGTCCTCGTCTCCAGTCGGGGTATGCACGTGCCCTTTCCTCCCGAGCTGTAGCAGCAGTGTCACGCTTCCCTTCCCGTGGATCATAGGATCTGTGGCTTTCCCTCGAGGCTTTCCCATGAGGCTTTCCCACGACGCTTTCCCACCAGGCTTTCCAACGAGGCTTTCCCCCAGTGATGTCCCACGTGCCACCGCGGTGTCAGTCGATCCTCGGTTTGAAAGTCGAGGCAGTGCCGGGGAAACAGGCTTCCCTGGAATGGACTGAGACATCTGGGGACTCTGGAATGGTGACACGACCCTGGAGTTCCTCTCGCCTTTCCTGTGGAGAGCGCCCCCTCTTGATATGTGACGGGAACGCCGAGAATTCTTTTCCGAACACGCAGGAAAGGATCCCTCCTGTCGAGCTAGGAGGCAGAAACAGGGCTCCTCTGGATGTGGGCGGGACTCTCGTGCGTCCTCTCGAGTGGAGACGGGTATGTCAGGGAACTTCTTGAGTTGCAGCAAGGGTGTGAAGGGCCCTTTGGAAGGTCCAGAGGTTAGGTGTGATTAGCCTCGAGTCGCCTCTGCGGAAATGGGGCTCATCTCGTCTGGAGGGAAGAACCTCCTGGATTTTCTCGACTTGTGGCAGGTTCTCTCGACTTATGACGGGGACCTCAGGGACTCGCTCTGGTGGCCTCAGGAAGGCCAGTCCCCATGCGAGTGGCTCGGGGGCCTCTCGGGATTTCACTCCCATCGATGCCGGGGCCTAAGGCCTTGTGTGGCGTCGGTGCAGGAACCTGAGGTTTCCTCTCCTTGCTGACATGGATCTTGGGTACTTCTGGAGTCTCCCCAGGGGAGTCAGTCCTCGTCTGGAGTGGGCGCATGCACATGCGCTTTACCTCCCGAGCTGTAGCTGCAGTATCTCGCTTCTCTTCTTGTGGAGTAAGGGATCTGTGGCTTTCCCTCGAGTCTTTCCCACGAGGCTTTCCCACGAGGCTTTCCCAAAGGGCTGTCCCACATGCCACCGTTGTTTGAGTCGATACTCGGCTTGAGAGCCAAGGCAATGCAGGGAAAACAGGTTTCCGTGAAATGGACTGAGACATGTGGGGGACTCTGGGAATGGTGGCACCACCCTGGAGTTCCTCTCGCCTTTCCTGTGGAGAGCGACTCCTCTTGAGACGCTATGGGAACGCCGGGAATTCTTTCCCGACAACGCAGGGAAAGGATCCCCCCTCTCGAGCTGGGAGACGGAAACGGGGCTCCTCTGGATGTGGGCAGGCCTCTCGTGCTTCCTCTCGAGTGGAGACAGGTATGTCAGGGAACTTCTAGAGTTGCAGCAAGGACGTGAAGGACCCTTTGGAAGTTTCAGAGGTTAGGTGTGATTAGCCTCGAGACATCTCAGCGGAAATGGGCCTCATCTCGCCTGGAGGGGAGAACCTCCTGGATTTTCTCGAGTTGCGGCAGGTGCTCTCGACTTACGACGGGGACCTCAGGGACCTGCTCTTGTGGCCTCAGGAAAGGCCAGTCCCCATGCGTGTTGCTCGGGGGCCTCTCGGGATTCCTCTCCGTCGATGCCCGGGCCTAAGACCTTGTGTGGAGTCAGTGCTGGAACCTGAGGATTCCTCTCCAGTGCTGACATGGATCTTGGGGTACTAATGGAGTCTCCCTAGTGGAGGCAGTCCTCGTCTCGAGTGGGGGCATGCACGTGCGATTTCCTCCCGAGCTGAAGCAGCAGTGTCACGCTTCCCTTCGCGTGGATCAAGGGATCTGTGTCTTTCCCTCGAGGCTTTCCCACGAGGCTTTCCCACGAGGCCTTCCCACAGGGCTGTGCCACGTGCCACCGTGGTGTGAGTCGATCCTCGGCTTGAAAGTCGAGGCAGTGCAGGGAAAACAGGTTTGCCTGGAATGGAATGAGACATCCGGGGACTCTGGGAATGGTGGCACGACCCTGCAGTTCCTCTCCCCTTTCCTTTGGAGAGCGCCTCCTCTTGAGATGCGATGAGAATGCCGGGAATTCTTTCCCGACCAAGTAGGGAAAGGATCCCTCATCTCGAGCTACGAGCCAGAAACGGAGCTCCTCTGGATGTGGCCGGGACCCTCGTGCTTCCTCTTGAGTGGAGACGGGTATCTCGGGGAACTTCTTGAGTTGCAGCATGACTGTGAAAGACTCTTTAGAAGTTCCAGAGTTCACGTGTGATTAGCCTCGAGACATCAGTGGAAACGGGCCTCATCTCACCTGCAGGGGAGAACCTCCTGGATTTTACCGAGTTGCGGCAGGTGCTCTCGACCTACGACGGGGACCTCATGGACCCGCTCTGGTTACCTCAGGAAAGGCCAGTCCCCATGTGAGTTGCTAGAGGTCCTGTCGCTATTCCTCTCCCGTCGATGCCAGGGCCTAAGACCTTGTGTGGAGTCGGGGCCGGAACCTGAGGATTCCTCTCCAGGGCTGACATGCATCTTGGGGTATTTCTGGAGTCTCCCCAGGGGAGTCAGTTCTCGTCTCGAGTAGGGGCATGCACGTGCGCTTTCCTCCCGTGCTATAGCAGCAGTGTCACGCTTCCCGTCGCGTGGATTAAGGGATCTGTGGCTTTCCCTCGAGGCTTTCCCACGAGGCTTTCCCACAGGGTTGTCACACGTGCCACCAGGTGTGAGTCGATCCTCAGCGTGAAAGTCGAAGCAGTGCAGGGAAAACAGGATCCTCTGGAATGGACTGAGACATCTGGGGGACTCTTGGAATGGTGGCACGACCCATGAGTTCCTCTCGCCTTTCCTGTGCAGCGCGCCTCCTCTTGAGATGCGTCGAAACGTCGGGAATTCTTTCCCGAGGAAGCAGGGAAGGATCCCTCATCTCGAGCTTGGAGGAGGAAACGGAGCTCCTCTGGCGGTTGCCGGACCCTCGTGATTCCTCTGGAGTGGAGACGGGTTATGTCGGGGAACTTCTTGAGTTGTAGCAAGGGTGTTTAGGACACTTTGGAAGTTCCAGAGTTTAGTTGTGATTACTCTCGAGACGCCGCAGAGAAAATGGGCCTCATCTCGACTGGAGCAGAGAACCTCCTGGATTTTCTCGAGTTGCGGCAGGTACTCTCCACATACGACCGTGACCTCAGGGACAGTGTAGCAGATGTGTCACGCTTCCCGTCGCGGGGATCAAGGGATCTGTGGCTTTCCCTCGAGGCTTTCTCACAGGGCTGTCCCACATGCCACCATGGTGTGAGTGGATCCTCGGCGTGAAAGTCGAGGCAGTGCTGGGAAAACGGGTTCCTCTGAAATGGACTGAGACATCTGGTGGACTCTTGAAATGGTGGCACGACCCTGGAGTTCCTCTTGCCTTTCCTTTTGAGAACCCTTGCTCTTGAGATGCCATGGGAACGCCGAAAAATCTTTCCTGACTAAGCAGGATAGGATCCTTCATCTCGGAAACGGGGTTCCTCTGAATGTGGGCGGGACCCTCGTGCTTCCTCTCGTGTGGAGACGGGTATGTCGGGGAACTTCTTGAGTTGCAGCAAGGACCCTTTTTAATTTCCAGAGGTTAGGTGTGATGAGCCTCCAGACACCTCAGAGGAAATGGGCCTCATCCCGCCTGGAGGGAGAACCTCCTGGATTTTACCCAGTTGCGGCAGGTGCTCTCGAGTTACGACGGGTCCTCAGGGGACCCGCTCTGGTGGCCTCAGGAAAGGCCAGTCCCCATGCGAGTTACCAGGGGGCCTTTAGGGATTCCTCTCCCATCGATGCCGGTGCCTAAGACCTTGTGTGGAGTCGGGGCCAGACCCTGAGGATGCCTCTCCAGTGCTGACATGAATCTTTCCGTACTTCTGGAGTCTCACCAGGGGAGTCAGTCCTCATCTCGTGTGGGGGCATGCACCTGCCATTTCCTCACGACCTGCAGCAGCAGTGTCACGCTTGCCGACGTGTGGATCAAGGGATCTGTCGCTTTCCATTGAGGCTTTCCCACGAGGCTTTCCAACAGGGCTGTCCCACGTGCCACGGTGGTGTGAGTCGATCCTCGGCGTGAACGTCGAGGCAGTGCAGGGAAAACAGTTTCTTCTGGAATGGACTTAGACATCTGGGGGACTCTTGGAATGCTGGCAAGGCCCTGGAGTTCCTCTCGTCTTTCCTGTGGAGAGCGCCTCCTCTTGAGATGCGACGGGAAGGCCGGGAATTCTTTCCCGACGACGAAGGGAAAGGATCCCTCTTCTCGAGCTATGAGGCGGAAACGGGGCTCCGCTGGATATGGGCGGGAACCTCGTCCTTCCTCTCGAGTGGATATGGGTATGTCGGAGAACTTCTTGACTTTGCAGCAAGGGTGTGAAGGACCCTTTGGAAGTTCCAGAGGTTAGGTGTGATTAGCCTCGAGACGCCTCAGCAGAAATGGGCCTCATCTCGCCTGGAGGGAGAACCTCCTGGATTTTCTCGAGTTGCGGCAGGTGCTCTCGAGTTACGACGGAGACCTCAGGGACCCGCTCTGGTGACCTCAGGAAAGGCCAGTCCCCATGCGAGGTGCTAGGGGGCCTCTCAGGATTCCTCTCCGGTCGATGCTGGGGCCTAAGACCTTGTGTGGAGTCGGGACCGGAACCTGAGGATTCCTCTCCAGTGCTGACATGGATCTTGGCGTACTTCTGGAGTCTCCCAAGCTTGCGTCAGTCCTCGGCTCGAGTGTGGTCATGCACCTGCGCTTTCCTCCCGAGTGGTAGCAGCAGTGTCACGCTTCCCTTCTCGTGGATCAAGGAATCTGTGGCTTTCCCTGGAGTCTTTCCCATGAGGCTTTCCCACAAGGCTATTCCACTTGCCACCATGGTGTGAGTCGATCCTCGGCGTGAAAGTCGAACCAATGCAGGGAAAACAGGAACCTCCTTCCCCACAGTAGGGGATACACTGTCCCCTTGGGCGGGTATCTCCAGGGCACTCGCGCTGGGGGGTTGCCCGCGGAGGTGCGGGCCTCAGGCTCCACGTGAGAAAAAGCCCCAAATGGCATTAGCTGCCAGTCCAGACGCTGGCCCCTCAGGTCTCTGGCCGGAGCCTTGGGCTCCAGGCAACTCAAAGCCCTCGGGGTGGCACTCTGGGACTGCTGTAGGGAAAGGATGCCAAGAGCCCACGGAGGAGTTGGGGAGGGGGCATGGGGGAAACGGAGGCGAGGACAGCGAGGGATCTAGGGTGGAGGCGCTGGAGAGAGCGTCTGGTGTCCCGGAATGCCTCGGAGGAGCCAGCGGGGGACAGTCGAGGACCAGGGACCTGTGGAATGTGAAAAGGCGGGAAATCTCAGAGCAAGGCAGGCTGGGAAAGGGGGCGTTGGTGGCCAATTCAAAGGGACCTAGGGGCGTTTCCTGGGCGGTGAGTTCCCTTGGCACTGCTGAGGGCCCCTGATTGATCCACTCGGGGTTGAACCCACCCCCGCTGCGAGGGAGGGCCACAAACCAAAGCCCCCGAACTGCCCGCCCACCCCAACGGGGATCTTGGCGGTCCAGGGCACAGCCGTGCCCCGGGAAAAGCCCACTCGCTCCACGGGACTCCGTCCAGGGTCTCTGCTTGGAAAGAGGCCAGGGGCGGCCCCCTCCATCTACCCACCCAAAACCCTATTGACGTCAATGGTGGCGGAGACGCCTCCCGTTCTCCAGAGTCCTGAGCTGCTGGGTCCCCGCCCACTCGGCCAGCAGTCTGCAGCGTGCCCCGTGTGCCTCTCCCACCATGGCTTCGTCCGGCTCCTCCAGCACCTCAAGCGTACGTTTGCCCTCGTCCCTGTGGTCGGATCACATCTCAGGGGATTTGCGGGTGCCTGGGCAAGGGCTCTCGGCCAATGTGTTGACCCCCTCCCACCCGAGAACGGCTGGCGCCATCGGCCAGGCCGGGGTTCCGAGGCGTCAG
>NW_017197652.1:0-7980 GCF_001704415.2 Capra hircus
GTGGATTACCCTCGAGACGCCTCAGCGGAAATGGGCCTCATCTCGCCTGGAGGGGAGAAACCTCCTGGATTTCTCGAGTTGTGGCAGGTGCTCTCGAATTATGACGGGGAGCTCAGGACCCGCTCTGGCGGCCTCAGGAAAGGCCAGTCCCTATGCGAGTTGCTCGGGGCCTCTCGGATTCCTCTCCCATCGATGCCGGGCCTAAGACCTTGTGTGGAGTCAGTGCCGGAACCTGAAGGATTCCTCTCCAGTGCTGACATGGATCTTGGGTACTTCTGGAGTCTCCCTAGGGGAGTCAGTCCTCGTCTCGAGTGGGGGCATGCACGTGCGCTTTCCTCCCGAGCTGTAGCAGCAGTGTCACGCTTCCCTTCACGGATCAGGGATCTGTGGGCTTCCCTCGAGGCTTTCCCACGAGGCTTTCCACGAGGCTTTCCCACGACTTTTCCACAGGTCTGTCCCACGTGCCACCGTGGTGTGAGTCATCCACGGCGTGCAAGTCGAGGCAGTGCAGGAAAACAGGTTTTCCCTGGAATGGACTGAGATATCTGGGGCACACTTGGAAATGTGTCTCGACCCTGGAGTTTCTCTCGCCTTTCCTGTTGAGAGCGCCTCCTCTTGAGATGCGACGGGAAACACCGGAATTCTTTCCCGAGCAAGCAGGGAAAGTATCCCTCCTATAGAGCTCCGAGGCGGAAATGGGGCTCCTCTGGATGTGGCGGGACCCTTGTGCTTCCTTTCGAGTGGACGGAAACTTGTTGAGTTGCAGTAAGGGCGTGAAGGACCCTTTGGAATTCCAGAGGTTAGGTGTGCTTTCCTCGAGACTCCTCAGCAGAAATGGGCCTCATCTCACCTGGTGGGAAACTGCAGAAGTATCCCAAGTTCCATGTCAGCACTGGAGAGGAATCCTCAGGTTCTAGCCCCGACTCCACACAAGGTCTTAGGCCCCGGCATCAATGGGAGAGGAATCCCGAGAGGCCCCCGAGCAACTCCCATGGGGACTGGCCTTTCCTGAGGCCACCAGAGCGGGTCCCTGAGGTCCCTGTCGTAAGTAGAGAGCACCTGCCTCAACTCGAAACAATGAAGGAGGTTCTCCCTTCCAGGCGAGATGAGTCCCATTTCCGCTGAGGCGTCTCGAGGCTAATCACACCTAACCTCTGGAACTTCCAAAGGGTCCTCCACACCCTTGATGCAACTCAAGAAGTTCGCCTGCATACTCTTCTCCACTCGAGAGGAAGCAAGATGGTCCTGCAAACATGAAGAGGAGGCCCGTTTCGGCCTTGTAGCTCGAGATATGGGATCCTCTCCTTGCTTAGTCGCGAAAGAATTCCCAGCGTTCCCGTCGCATCTCAAGAGGAGGGCTCTCCACTGGACAGGGGATAGGAACTCCAGGGTCGTGCCACCATTCCAAGAGTCCCCCAGATGTCTCAGTCCATTCCAGAGGAACCTGTTTTCCCTGCACTGCCTCGAGTTTCAAGCCGAGGATCGACTCACACCACGGTGGCACGTGGGACAGCCCTGTGGGAAAGCCTCGTGGGAAAACCCTCGAGGTAAAGCGACAGATCCCTTGATCTATGCAATGGGAGCGTGAACTGCTGCTACCGCTTTGGAGGAAAGCGCAAGTGCATGCCCCCACTCGAGACGAGGACTGAGTCCCCTGGGAGACTCCAGAAGTACCCCAAGATCCATGTCAGCTGTGGAGAGGAAACCTCACTTTCCCTCCCCGACTCCACACAAGGTGTTAGGCCCCGCATCGACAGGAGAGGAATCCCGAGAGGCCCCCTAGCAACTCGCATGGGGACTGCCCTTTCCTGAGGCCACCACAGCGGGTCCCTGAGGTTTCCGTCGTAAGTCAAGAGCACCTGCCGCAACTCGAGAAAATCCAGGAGGTTCTCCCCTCCAGGCGAGATGAGGCCTATTTTCCCTGAGGCGTCTCGAGGCTAATCACACCTAACCTCTGGAACTTCCAAAGGGTCCTTCACACCCTTACTTCAACTCAAGAAGTTCCCCGACATACCCGTCTCCACTCGAGAGGAAGCCCGAGGTCCCGCCCACATCCAGAGGAGCCCCGTTTCCACCTCGTAGCTCGAGATGAGGGATCCTTTCCCTGCTTGGTCGGGAAAGAATTCCCGCTTTTCCCGTCGCATCTCAAGAGGAGGCGCTCTCACAGGAAAGGCGAGAGGTACTCCAGGGTCGTGCCACCATTCCCAGACTACTACAGATATCCCAGTTCATTCCAGAGGAACCTGTTTTTCCTGCACTGCCTCGACTTTCACGCCGAGGATCGGCTCACACCACGGTGGCACATGGGACAGCCCTGTGGGAAAGCCTCTTGGGAAAGCCCCGTGGGAAAGCCTCGAAGGAAAACTGCAGATCAGTTGATCGACGTGAGGGGAAGCGTGACACTGCAGCTACAGCTCGGGGGAAAGCGAACGTGCATGCCCCCACTCGAGCCGAGGGCTCTCTACCCTGGGGAGACTCCAGAAGTATCCCACGATCCATGTCAGCACTGGAGAGGAATCATCAGGTTCCTGCCCCACTCCACAAAAGGTCTTACGCCCCGGAATCGACGGGAGAGGGATCCCGAGAGGCCTCTCCTAGCAACTCCCATGGGGACTGGACTTTCCTGAAGCCACCAGAGCGGGTCCCTGAGGTCTCCGTCGTCAGTCGAGAACACCTGCCTCAACTCGAGAAATTCAAGGTGGTTGTCCACTCCAGGCGAGATGAGACCCATTTCCACCTGAGGCATCTTGAGGCTAATCACACCTAACCTCTGGAACTTCGAAAGGGTCCTTCACACCCTTGCTGCAACTCAGAAGTTCCCCGATATACCCGTCTCCAAACGAGAGGACCACGAGTGTCCGGCCCACATCCAGTGAAGCCCCGTTTCCGCCTCGTAGCTCGAGATGAGGGATCATTTCCCCGCTTGTTCGGGAAAGAGTTTCCGCCGATACCGTCGCATCTCAAAAGGAGGCGCTCTCCACAGGAAAGACGAGAGGAACTCCAGGGTCGTGCCACCATTCCAAAAGTCCCCCAGATGTCTCAGTCCATTTCAGAGGAACCTGCTTTCCCTGCACTTCCTCGACTTTCTCGCTGAGGATCGACTCACACCACGGTGGCACGTGGGAGAGCCCTGTTGGAAAGCCTCTTGGAAAGCCTCCTGGGAAAACCCAGAGCGAAAGCTACAGATCCCTTGATCCACGCGACGGAAGAGTGACTCTGATGCTACAGATCGGGAGTAAATCGCACGTGCATGCCCCCACTCGAGACGAGGACTGACTCCCATGGGGAGACTCCAGAAGTACCCCAAGATCCATGTCAGCACTGGAGAGGAATCCTCAGGTTCCGGCCCCGACTCCTCACAAATTCTTATGCCGCTGCATCGACGGGAAAGGAAGCCGAGAGGCCCCCTAGCAACTCGCATGGGGACTGGCCTTTCCTGAGGCCACCAGAACGGGTCCCTGAGGTCCCCGTCGTAAGTTGAGAGCACCTGCCTCAACTCGAGAAAATCCAGGATGTTCTCCCCTCCAGGCGAGATGAGGCCCATTTCCACTGAGGCGTCTCGAGGCTAATCACACCTAACCTCTGGAACTTCCAAAGCGTCCTTCACACCCTTGCTGCAACTCAAGATGTTCCCCAATGCCGGGGGCCAGCGTGAGGAATTCCGCCCATGGCAAATGTCATGAGGAAGAAGGCTTGGCATATGCAAAGGCGTGATCAAGCCTCAGTAAACCCCCTGTTCCCGAGCATCTAACCCCAAAAACCAAAGTCTGTTTTATGCTCTCACCTACACCTCTGACTTTATGGGGGCCTCGCCCCATGACCGTTTCTCTCGGAGAAGGAGTAAACTTCCAGCTCCAAGGCACTAAAAATTCTTGGGCATGACAAGAGTTTTTCAGCTTATGGACTCCTCTGAAGGTTATCTAGCCCACTTGTATAGGTTTGTCCAGCCACATGTGATTGCTTACAGCCTGTCAACCTGAGAGGCACGAGATGTTTTAGACTCACTAAAGGCAAATTCTTTTGGGGAGTTAGAAATTATTATTATAGTTGGTTAGGAATTATATTGGTGAAGGGTCTCTTCATTTGTTGTGTCAATAATTGCTGCTAATTCCCTGCTCTGGGTGGGACAAGGATGTCTCAGGTCAAACCTCTCTGCTGACAGACTAGCTTGTGTGACAGGATTATCCATACTGGTGCCACTAGGCACATGATTGTTTACTACCTCTCAACCATAAACAGCACAGAGAGTTTTGGAGTATTTTGAGAGTCTTAATTAACATAGGGCTTTTTCTTCTTGTTGAGTCAATGATTGCCACCAGGCCTCTATATCCTTAGGCACCTGGGAATATACTAATCAATGTATTTGGAATATAGCAAAAGGAAATATAGTAGTTTTTGATGTTAGCCAATACTAGACTTTTTGAGTTAAATGGATTTTCTCTTTTGTAATAGATCACTGTACTTTGTTATAAATCACTGTGTCTTTGCTATGTAAGAATGTAACTTTATCATACCTTAAAGACTAAATAGATCTTAAGGGGAGCAATGGTGAAAGGAATTTCATTTGTTGGGCTGATGTTGGCTGCTAAATCTCCATGTTCCCTACCCTTATAATGAATATAACTAACATATAGGAGAAATAAGTATTAACCTTTAAGCATATAGGAGAAATAAGTATTAACCTTTAAGACTAATCATGTTAACCTTGGGTTGAATAAATTCCTTTCTTGATTGTAACTCACTACATCCTCACCCTATAGGAATGTAACGTTATTTGGAGGGCGGTGCTTGGTTAACAAAAAACACCCTTG
Organism: Capra hircus; assembly: GCF_001704415.2. NCBI lineage: Eukaryota > Metazoa > Chordata > Mammalia > Artiodactyla > Bovidae > Capra > Capra hircus. Next base: position 4,812 of record NW_017197652.1, read on the forward strand.
GGAAAAATAAGTTTTTTTGGTTATCAGAAAGAAAGGATCACAAAATGTCAACAGGTCTCACTCATGGCCAGAAGATGATGTAATATCCCTAAGACCTTTTTTTTATACATTTATGTGAAGCACCTGATTTTGACAAAGGTCAGGACTGCTGACTCCCACGTGACGTTGTATTCATCCCTATGTGTAACAAAAGGTATATAAGCAAACCCAAAAACAAAGAAATCAGATCAGTTTCCAGAAAAGACTGATTCCCCCATGTCGCTTCGTTCTTGATCCTGTTTTTCTGGGCTGAAATCCCATCTGGAGCGTGGATGCTATTCCACATAATCCAAGTTAGTCAGCCTCCTTTTTCTCCACTAATCATCCTACTGCACTATCCATTTCGAATCTCTCTATATCTGTCATTAAATATGTATCTTTCCAAAGACGCCGACTCTGTCCCCACCTTCGAATCACCCTTGATCCACCGGGAATGGACCCTGGCACCCCGACATGCCCGTCTCCACTCGAGAGGAAGGCACGAGGGTCCCGCCCACATCCAGAGGAGCCCCGTTTCTGCCTTGGAGGTCGAGATGAAGGATCCATTCCCTGCTTTGTCCCGAAAGAATTCCCGGCATTCCCGTCGCATCTCAAAAGGAGGCACGCTCCACAGGAAAGGCGAGAGGAAATCCAAGGTCGTGCCACCACTCCAACAGTCCCCCAGTTGTCTCAGTCCATTCCAGAGGAACGTATTTTCCCTGCAGTGCATAGACTTCGATGCCGAGGATCGACTCACACCACGGTGGCACGTGGGACAGCCCTGTGGGAAAGCCTTGAGGGAAAGCCACAGATCCCTTGATCTACCCAATGGGATGCGTGACACTGCTGCTACAGATCGGGAGAAAAGCGCTCATACATGCCCACACTCGAGACGAGGACTGACTCCATTGTGGAGTCTCCAGCAGTACCCAAAGATCCATGTCAGCACTGGAGAGGAATCGTCAGGTTCCGGACCCGGCTCCACACAAGGTCTTAGGCTCCGGCATCGACGGGAGAGGAATCCTGAGAGGCCCCCTAGCAACTCGAATGGCGACTGGCCTTTCCCTGAGGCCACCAGAGCGGGTCGCTGAGGTCCCCATCTTAAGTAGAGAGCACCTTCCTCAACTCTAGAATTCCATGAGGTTCTACCATTCAGGCTAGATGAGGTCCATTTCCGCTGAGGCATCTCGAGTCTAAGCACCCCTAACCTCTGGAACTTCCAAAGGGTCCTTCACACCCTTGCTGCAACTCGAGAAGTTTCCCGACATACCCATCTCCACCCGAGAGGAAGCACGAATGTCCCGACCACATCCAGAGGAGCCCCTTTTCCACCTCGTAGCTCGAGAGGAGGGATCCTTTCCCTACTTGGTAGGGAAAGAATTCCCGGCATTCCCGTCGCATCTCAAGAGGAGGCGTTGCTCCACAGGAAAGGCGAGAGGAACTCCAGGGTCGTGCCACCATTCCAATAGTCCCCCAGATGTCTCAGTCCATTCCAGAGGAACCTGATTTCCCTGCACTTCCTCGACTTTCACACCGAGGATCGACTCACACCATGGTGGCATGTAGGACAGCCCTGTGGGAAAGCCTCGTGGGAAAGCCTCATGGGAAAGTCTCGAGGGAAAGCCACAGATCCCTTGATCCACGCGACAGGAAGTGTGACACCTGCTAATGCAGCTGAGAAGGAAGGCGCACCTGCATGCCGCCACTCCGAGACGAGGACTTACTCCCCTGGGGAGACTCCAGAAGTACCCCAAGATCAATGTCGGCACTGGAGAGGATTCCTCAGGGTCCGTCCCGATCTCCACACAAGGTCTTAGGCCTCGTCGTCGATGGAGAGGAATCTCGAGGGTCCCCTAGCCACACGCATGGGTACTGGACTATCCTGAGGCCACCAGAACGGGTCGCTGAGGTTCGCGTCAAAAGTCGAGCGTGCCTGCCACAACTCAGGAAAATCCAGGAGGTTCTCCCCTCCAGGCGAGATGAGGCCCATTTCCGCTGAGGCGTCTCGAGGCTAAGTACACCTAAACTCTGAAACTTCCAAAGGGTCCTTCACACCCTTGCTGCAACTCAAGAAATTCCCTGACATACCCGTCTCCACTCGAGAGGAAGCACGAGAAACCCGCCCACATCCAGAGGAGACCCATTTCCGCCTCATAGCTCGAGAGGAGGGATCTTTCCCTACTTGGTTGGGAAAGAAATCCCGTCGTTCCCGTCGCATGTCAATAGGAGGCGCACTCCACAGGAAAGGCGAGAGGAACACCAGGATCGTGCCCCATTCCAAGAGTCCGCCAGATGTCTCAGTCCTTTCCAGAGGAACCTGTCTTCCCTTCACTGCCTCGACTTTCACGCCGAGGATCGACTTACACCACGGTGGCACCTGGGAAAGCCCTGTGGGAAAGCCTCTTGGGAAAGCCTCCTGGGAAAGCCTCGAGGGAAAGCCACAGATCCCTTGATCCACGCGACGGGAAGCGTGATAGTGCTGCTAAAGCTCGGGAGAAAATCGCACGTGCATGCCCTCACTCGTAATGAGGACTGACTCCCCTGGGGAGACTCCAGAAGTACCCCATGATACTTGTCAGCAGTGGAGAGGAATCCTCAGGTTCCGGCACCGACTCCACACAAGGTCTTAGGCCGAGGCATCGAAGGGAGTGCAATCCCAAGTGGCCCTCAAGCAACTCGCATGGGGACTGGCCTTTCCTGAGGCCACCAGAGCGGGTCCTTGAGATCCCCGTCTTAAGTCGAGAGCACCTGCAGCAACTCGAGAAAATCCATGAGGTTCTCCCCTCCAGGCGAGATGAGACCCATTTCAGCTGAGGCGTCTCGACCCTAATCACTCCTAACCTCTGGAACTTCCAAAGGGTCCTTCACAGCCTTGCTACAACTCAAGAAGTTCCCCGACATACCCGTCTCCACTCTAGAGGAAGCACGAGGATCCGCCCACATGCGGAGGAGCCCCATTTCGGCCTCGTAGCTCGAGATGAGGGATGCTTTCCCTGATTGGTGGGGAAAGCATTCCGGCGTTCCCATCCCATTCAAGAGGAGGCACTCTCCACAGGAAAGGCGAGAGGAACTCCAGGGTCATGCCACAGGAGGCTTTCCCACGATGCTTTCCCACAGGGCTGTGCCATGGGCCGCCGTGGTTTGAGTCGAT
>NW_017197653.1:0-7979 GCF_001704415.2 Capra hircus
ACGGCAAGGCAGCTCCTAAGGCAAAGAAAGCCTCATCAGAGGTTTTGGATTGAAACACTCTTTCAAATGCAGAAGACTAACGCGCTGAATTGACTTTTTCCAGAAAAAGGTCAGAAGAGTGAAAAAGCAGAGCACAAAACCCGGCAGATTTTTGTTGGGGTACATGCTTAAAAATTTCCAGAGGGGTCCCTGAAGTCTGAGCACGCCTTGCGTATGTCAGCTTCCTTCCTCATAACCTTGTCACGGGCGGCCTTCCTCACACTGGCTCCCGGCAGTCTTAGGCCCCGGCATCGACGGGAGAGGAATCCCGAGAGGCCCCCGAGCAACTCGCATGGGACTGCCTTTCCTGAGGCCACCAGAGCGGGTCCCTGAGGTCCGTCGTAAGTCGAGAGCACCTGCCGCAACTCGAGAAAATCCAGGAGGTTCTCCCCCTCCAGGCGAGATGAGGCCCATTTCCGCTGAGGCGTCTCGAGGCTAATCACACCTAACCTCTGGAACTTCCAAAGGGTCCTTCACACCCTTGCTGCAACTCAAGAAGTTCCCCGACATACCCGTCTCCATTTCGAGAAGGAAGCACGAGAGTCCGCCCCTCATCCAGAGGAGCCCCGTTTCCGCCTCCTAGCTCGAGAGGAGGGATCCTTCCCTCCTGCGTGGTCGGAAAGAATTCCCGCGTTTCCGTCGCATCTCAAGGAGGAGGCGCTCTCCACAGGAAAGGCGAGAGGAACTCCAGGGTCGTGCCACCATTCCCAGAGTCCCCCAGATGTCTCAGTCCATTCCAGGGAAACCTGTTTTCCCTGCACTGCCTCGACTTTCAAGCCGAGGATCGACTCACACCACGGTGGCACGTGGGACAGCCCTGTGGGAAAGCTCGTGGGAAGCCTCGAGGGAAAGCACAGATCCCTTGATCCACGCGAAGGGAAGCGTGACACTGCTGCTACAGCTCGGGAGGAAAGCGCACGTGCATGCCCCCACTCGAGAGGAGGACTGACTCCCCTGGGGAGACTCCAGAAGTACCCCAAGATCCATGTCAGCACTGGAGAGGAATTCTCAGGTTCCGGCACCGACTCCACAAGGTCTTAGGCCCGGCATCGACGGGAGAGGAATCCCGAGAGGCCCCGAGCAACTCGCATGGGGACTGGCCTTTCCTGAGGCCACCAGAGCGGGTCCCTGAGGTCCCCTCGTAAGTCGAGAGCACCTGCCGCAACTCGAGAAAATCCAGGAGGTTCTCCCCTTCCAGGCGAGATGAGGCCATTTCCGCTAAGGCGTCTCGAGGCTAATCACACCTAACCTCTGGAACTTCCAAAGGGTCCTTCACACCCTTGCTGCAACTCAAGAAGTTCCCGACATACCGTCTCCACTCGAGAGGAAGCACGAGAGTCCCGCCACATCCAGAGGAGCCTCGTTTTCCGCCCTCATGGCTCGAGAGGAGGGATCCTTTCACTGCGTGGTCGGGAAAGAATTCCGGCATTCCCGTCGCATCTCAAGAGGAGGCACTCTCCACAGGAAAGGCGAGAGGATCTCCAGGGTCGTGCCACCATTTTCAGAGTCCCCCAGATGTCTCAGTCCATTCCAGGGAAACCTGTTTTCCCTGCACTGCTCGACTTTCAAGCCGGGGATCGACTTACACAACGGTGACACGTGGGTCAGCCCTGTGGAAAGCCTCGTTGGAAAGCCTCGAGGGAAAAAGCCTCGTGGGAAAACCTCGAGAGAAAGCCACAGATCCCTTGATCCACGGAAGGGAAGGGTGACACTGCTGGTACAGCTCTGGAGGAAAGCCCACCTGCATGCCCCCACACGAGACGAGGACTGACTCCCCTGGGGAGACTCCAGAAGTAACCCAAGATCCATGTCAGCACTGGAGAGGAATTCCTCTCGGGATTCCTCTCCTGTTGATGCCGGGGCCTAAGACCTTGTGTGGAGTCGGTACCGGAACCTGAGGATTCCTCTGCAGTGCCGGACATGGATCTTCAGGGACTTCTGGAGTCTAACCAGGGGCGTCAGTCCTCGTCTCGAGTGGGGTATGCACGTGCGCTTTCCTCCCGAGCTGTAGCAGCAGTGTCACCTTTCCTTCGCGTGGATCAAGGGATCTGTGGCTTTCCCTCGAGGCTTTCCCACGAGGCTTTCCAACGAGGCTTTCCCACAGGACTGTCCCACCTGCCACATGGTGTGAGTCGATCCTCTTCTTGAAAGTCGAGGCAGTGCAGGGAAAACAGGTTTCCCTGGAATGGACTAAGACATCTGTGGGACTGTGGGAATGGTGGCACGAACCTGGGTTATTTTCTCCCTTTCCTGTGAAGAGCGCCCACTCTTGAGATGTGACGGGAACGCCGGGAATTCTTTCCCGACCACGCAGGGAAAGGATCCCTCCTCTCGAGCAAGGAGTCGGAAACGGGACTCCTCTGGATGTGGGCGGGACTCTCGTTCTTCCTCTCGAGTGAGACTGGTATGTTGGGGATCTTCTTGAATTGCAGAAAGGGTGTGAAGGACCCTTTGGAAGTTCCAGAGGTTAGGTGTGATTAGCCTTGGGACAACTCAGTGGAAATGGGCCTCATCTCGCCAAGAAGGGAGAACCGCCTGGATTTTCTCAAGTTGCGGCAGGTGCTCTCGAATTACTACGGGGACCTCAGGGACCTGCTCTGGTGGCCTCAGGAAAAGTCCAGTCCCATGCGATTTGCTCAGGGGCCTCTCGGGATTCCTCTCCCATCGATGCCGGGGCCTAAGACCTTGTGTGGAGTCGGTTTCGGAAACTGAGAATTCCTCTCCAGTTCTGACATGGATCGTGGGTACTTCTAGATTCTCCCCAGGGGAGTCAGTCCTCGTCTCGAGTGGGGGCATGCACGTGCGATTTCCTCCGAGCGGTAGCAGAAGTGTCACGCTTCCCTTCCCGTGTATCCTAGGATCAGTGGCTTTCCCTCGAGGCTTTCCACGGGGCTTTCCCACGACGCTTTCCCACCAGGCTTTCCCACGAGGCTTTCCCACAGTGATGTCCCACGTGCCACCGTGGTGTCAGTCGATCCTCGGCTTGAAAATCGAGGCAGTGCCAGGAAAACAGGCTTCCGTGGAATGGACTGAGACATCTGGGGGATCTGGGAATGGTGGCACGACACTGGAGTTCCTCTCGCCTTTCCTGTGGAGAGTGCCCACTCTTGAGATGTGACGGGAATGCCGGAAATTCTTTCCCGACCGTGCAGGGAAAGGATCCCACCTCTCGAGCTAGGAGGCGGTATCGGGGCTCCTCTGGATGTGGGCGGGACGCTCTTGCTTCCTCTAGAGTGGAGACTGGTATATCCGGGAACTTCTTGAGTTGCAGGAAGGGTGTGAAGGACCCTTTGGAAGTTCCAGAGGGTAGGTGTGATTGGCCTCGAGACGCCTCAGCAGAAAGGAGCCTCACCTCGCCTGGAGGGGAAAACCTCCTGGATTTTCTCGAGTTGCTGCAGGTGCTCTCGACATACGACGGTTATCTCAGGGACCCGCTCTGGTGGCCACAGGAAAGGCCAGTCCACATGCGCGTTGCTCGGGGCCTCTCGGGATTCCTCTCCCATCGATGCCGGGACCTAAGACCTTGTGTGGAGTCGTTTGCATGGGGACTGGCCTTTCCTGAGGCTACCAGAGCGGGTCCCTGAGGTCCCGTCGTAAGTCGAGAGCACCTGCCGCAACTCGAGAAAATCCAGGAGGTTCTACCCTCCAGGCGAGATGAGGCCCATTTCCGCTAAGGCATCTCGAGGCAAATGACACCTAACCTCTGGAAATTCCAAAGTGTCCTTCACACCCTTGCTGCAAATCAAGAAGTTCCCCGACATACCGGTCTCCACTCGAAAGGGAGCACGAGAGTCCGCCCACATCCAGAGGAGCCCCATATTCCGTCTCCTAGCTCAAGAGGAGGGATCCTTTCCCTGCGTGGTCGGGAAAGAATTCCCGGCGTTCCCGTCGCATCTCAAGAGGAGGCGCTCTCCACAGGAAAGGCGAGCGGAACTCCAGGGTCGTGCCACCATTCCCAGAGTCCCCAGATTTCTCAGTCCATTCCAGGGAAACCTGTTTCCCTACACTGCCTCGACTTTCAGGAAGAGGATCCACTCACACACCGTGGCACGTGGGACAGCTCTTTGGGAAAGCCTCGAGGGAAAGCCCAGATCCCTTGATCCATGCGAAGGGAACCGTGACACTGCTGCTGCAGCTCGGGAGGAAAGTGCACTTGCATGCCCCCACTGGAGAGAAGGACTGACTCCCCTGGGGAGACTCCAGAAGTACTCCAAGATCCATGTCAGCACTGGAGGGGAATCGTCAGTTTCCGGCACCGACTCCACACAAGGTCTTAGGGCTCGGCACCGACGGGAGAGGAATCCCGAGAGGCTCTCGAGGAACTCGCATGGGGCTCGCTTTTCCTGAGGCCACCAGAGCGGGTCGCTGAGATACCCGTCGTATGTCGAGAGCACCTGCAGCAACTCGAGAAAATCCAGGAGGTTCTCCCCTCCAGGCGAGGTGAGGCTCCTTTCTGCTGAGGTGTCTCGAGGCTAATCACACCTAACCTCTGGAACTTCCAAAGGGTCCTTCACACCCTTCCTGCAACTCAAGAAGTTCCCGGATATACCCGTCTCCACTCGAGAGGAAGCACGAGCGTCCAGCCCACATCCAGAGGAGCCCCGTTACCGCCTCCTAGCTCGAGAGGTGGGATCCTTTCCCTGCAGGGTGGGGAAAGAATTTCCGGCGTTCCCGTCACATCTCAAGAGGGGGCGCTCTCCACAGGAAATGCGAGGGGAACTCCAGTGTCTTGCCACCATTCCCAGATCCCCCAGATGTCTCAGTCCATTCCACGGAAGCCTGTTTTCCCGGCACTGCCTCGACTTTCAAGCCGAGGATTGACTGACACCACGGTGGCACGTGGGACATCACTGTGGGACAGTCCTGTGGGAAAGCCTCGTGGGAAAGCCTCGTGGGAAGCCTCAAGGGAAAGCCACAGATCCCTTGATCCACGCGAAGGGAAGCGTGACACTGGTGCTACAGCTCGGGAGGAAAGCGCACGTGCATGCCCCCACTCGAGACGAGGACAGACGCCGCTGGGAAGACTCCAGAAGTCCCCGAAGGTCCATGTCGGCACTGCAGAGGAATCCTCAGGTTCCAGCACCGACTCCACACAAGGTCTTAGGCCCCGGCATCGTCGGGGAGAGGAATCCCGAGAGGCCCCCGAGCAACTCGCATGCGGACTGGCCTTTCCTGAGGCCACCAGAGCAGGTCCCTGAGGACCCCGTCATAAGTCGAGAGCACCTGCAGAAACTCGAGAAAATCCAGGAGGTTCTCCCCTCCAGGCGAGATGAGGCCCATTTCCGCAAAGGCATCTCCAGGCAAATAAAACCTAGCCTCTGGAACTTCCAAAGCGTCCTTCACACCCTTGCTGCAAATCAAGAAGTTCCCCGACATACCGGTCTCCACTCGACAGGGAGCACGAGAGTCCCGCCCACATCCAGAGGAGCCCCGTTTCCGCCTCCTCGCTCGAGGGCAGGGATCCTTTCCCTGCGTGGTCGGGAAAGAATTCCCGGCGTTCCCGTTGCATCTCAAGAGGAGGCACTCTCCACAAGAAAGGCGAGAGGAACTCCAGGGTCGTGCCACCATTCCCAGACTGCCACAGATGTCTTAGTCCATTCCAGGGAAACCTGTTTTCCCCTACACTGCCTCGAGTTTCAAGGCGAGGATCGACTCACACTACTACGGTGGCACGAGGGACAGCCCTGTGGGAAAGCCTCGTGGCAAAGCCTCGTGGAAAAGGCCTAGAGGGAAAGCCACAGATCCCTTGATCCACGCAAAGGGAAGCGTGACAAGCTGTTACATTCGGGAGGAAAGCGCACGTGCCTGCCCCCACTTGAGACGAGGACTTTCTTCCCTGGGGAGACTCCAGAAGTCCCCCAAGCTCCATGTCAGCACTGGAGAGGAATCCTCAGGTTCCGGCACCGACTCCACACAAGGTCTTAGGACCCGGCATCGACGGGGGAGGACCCTGAGAGGCCCCCGAGCAACTCGCATGGGGACTGGCCTTTCCTGAGGCCACCAGAGCGGGTCCCTGAGGTCCCCGTCGTAAGTCGAGAGCACCTGCCGCAACTCGAGAAAATCCAGGTGGTTCTCCCCTCCAGGCGAGATGAGGCCCATTTCCGCTGGGGCGTCTCAAGGCTAATCACATCTGACATCCGGAACTTCCAAAGGGTCCTTCACACCCTTGCTGGAACTCAAGAAGTTCCCCGACATACCCGTCTCCACTCGAGAGGAAGCACGAGAGTCCCGCCCACATCCAGAGGAGCCCCGTTTCCACCTCCTAGCTCGAGAGGAGGGATCCTTTCCCGGCGTCTTGGGAAAGAATTCCCCTCTTTACCGTCGCATCTCAAGAGGAGGCGCTCTCTACAGGAAAGGCGAGAGGAAATCCAGGGTCGTGCCACCATTCCCAGAGTCCCCCAGCTGTCTCAGTCCATTCCAGGGAACATGTTTTCCCTGCACTGCCTTGAGTTTCAAGCCGACGATCGACTCACACCACAGTGGCAAGTGAGACAGCCCTGTGGGAAAACTTCGTGGGAAAGCCTCCTGCGAAAGACTCAAGGGAAAGCCACAGATCCCTTGATCCACGCGAAGGGAATCGTGACACTGATGCCACAGCTTGGGAGGAAAGCGCACGTGCATGCCCCCACTCGAGACGTGGACTGACTACCCTGGGGAGACTCCAGAAGTACCCCAAGGTCCATGTCAGCACTGGAGAGGAATCCTCAGGTTCCGGCACCGACTCCACACAAGATCTTAAGCCCCGTCATCGATGGGAGAGGAATCCCGAGAGGCCCCCGAGCAACTCGCATGGGACTGGCCTTTCCTGAGGCCACCAGAGCGGGTGCCTGAGGTCCCGGTCGGTAAGTCGAGAGCACCTGCCAAAATAGAGAAAATCCAGGAGGTTCTCCCCTCCAGGCGAGATGAGGCCCATTTCCGCTGAGGCGTCTCGAGGCTAATCACAGCTAACATCTGGAACTTCCAAAGGGTCTTTCACACCCTTGCTGCAACTCAAGAAGTTCCCCGACATACCCGTCTCCACTGGAGAGTTAGCACGAGAGTTCCGCCCACATCCAGAGGAGCCCCGTTTCCTGCCTCCTCGCTCGAGAGGAGGGATCCTTTCCCTGCGTGGTCGGGAAAGAATTCCCGGCGTTCCCGGAAAATCTCAAGCGGAGGCCCTCTCCACCGGAAAGGCGAGAGAAACTCCAGGGTCGTTCCACCATTCCCAGAGTCCCCCAGATGTCTCAGTCCATTCCAGGGAAACCTGTTTTCCCTGCACTGCCTCGACTTTCAAGCCGAGGATCGACTCACACCACGGTGGCACGTGAGACAGCCCCGTGGGAGAGCCTCGTCTGAAAGCCTCGTGGGAAAGCCTCGAGGGAAAGCCACAGATCCCTTGATCCAAGCGAAGGGAAGCGAGACACTGCTGCAACAGCTCGGCAGGAAAGCGCACGTGCATGTCCCCACTCGAGACGAGGACTGACTCCCCTGGGGAGACTCCAGAAGTACCCCAAGATCCATGTCAGCACTGGAGAGGAATCCTCATGTTCCGGCACCGACTCCACATAAGGTCTTAGGCCCCAGCATCGACGGGAGAGGAATCCCGAGAGGCCCCCGGAACAGCTCGCATGGGGACTGGACTTTCCTGAGGCACCGAGAGCGTGTCCCTGAGGTCCCCGTCGTAAGTCGAGAGCACCTGGCGCACCTCGAGAAAATCGGAGGTTCTCCCTTCCAGGCGAGATTAGGCCCATTTCTGCTGAGGCGTCTCGAGGCTAATCACACCTAACCTCTGACTTTCCAAAGGGTCTTTCACACCCTTGCTGCAACTCAAGAAGTTCCCCAACATACCCGTCTCCACTCGAGAGGAAGCACGAGAGTCCGCCCACAACCAGAAGAGCCCCGTTTCCACCTCATAGCTCGAGAGCAGGGATATTTCCCTGCGTGGGTCGGGAAAGAATTCC
>NW_017197654.1:0-7979 GCF_001704415.2 Capra hircus
AACTGGCTCCTCTGGATGTGTTTCGTGTGAATGTCGTGCTACCTCTCCAGTGAGACGGGTATGTCGGGAACTTCTTGAGTTGCAGCAATGGCGTGAAGGACCTTCGGAATTTTCAGAGGTTAGGTGTGATTAGCCTCGAAACACCTCAGTGGAAATGGGCCTCATTCGCCTGGAGGGGAGAAACCTCTGGATTTTCTTGAGTTGTGGCAGGCGCTCTCGGCTTACGACGGGTACCTCAGGGACCCCGCTCTGGTGGCCTTCACGAAAAGGCCAGTCCCCATGCGAATTGCTCGGTGCCTCTTGGGATTCCTCTCCGTCGATGCCGGGCATAAGACCTCGTGTGGAGTCGGTGCCGGAACCTGAGGATTCTCTCCTGTGCTGACATGGATCTTGGGGTATTCTGGAGTCTCCCCAGGGGAGTCAGTCCTCGTCTCGAGTGGGGCATGCAAGTGAACTTTCCTCCCGAGCTGCAGGAGCAGTGTCACGCTTCCCTTCGGGTATATGAAGGGATCTGTGGATTTCCCTCGAGGCTTTCCCACGAAGCTTTCCCACGAGGCTTTCCCACAGGGCTGTCCCACGTGCCACCGTGGTGTGAGTCGATCCTCGTCTTGAAAGTCGACGCAGTGCAGGGAAAACAGGTTTCCCTGGAATGGACTGAGACATCTGGGGGACTCTGGGAATGATGGCACGAACCTAGAGTTCCTCTCTCCTTTCCTGTGGAGAGCGCCTGCTCTTGAGATGCGACGGGAACGCCGGGAATTCTTTCCCGACACGCAGGGAAAGGATCGCCCCTCTCGAGCTAGGAGGCGGAAACGGGGCTCCTCTGGATGTAGGCGGACTCGTGCTTCCTCGATGGAGACGGGTATGTCGGGAACTTCTTAAGTTGCAGCAAGGGTGTGAAGGACCCTTGGAAGTTCCAGAGGTTAGGTGTGATTAGCCTCGAGACGCCTCAGCGGAAATGGGCCTCATCTCGCCTGGAGGGAGAACCTCTTGGATTTTCTCGAGTTGAGGCAGGTGCTCTCGACTTACGACGGGACCTCAGGGACCCGGTCTGGTGGCCTCAGGAAATGCCATCCCATGCGAGTTCCTCGGGGGCCTCTCAGGATTCCTCTCCCGTCGATGCCGGTGCCTAAGAACTTGTGTGGAGTCAGTGCCGGAACCTGAGGATTCCTCTTCAGTGCTGACATGGATCTTGGGGTAATTCTGGAGTCTCCCCAGGGGAGTCAGTCCTCGTCTCGAGTGGGGGCAAGCACGTGCGCTTTCCTCCAGTGCTGTAGCAGCAGTGTCACCCTTCCCTTCGCGTGGATCAAGGGATCTGTGCCTTCCTTTCTCACGAGGCTTTCCCACGAGGCTTTCCACGAGCCTTTCCCACGAGGTTTTCCCACAGGGCTGTCCCACTTGCCACCTGGTGTGAGTCGATCCTCGGCTTGAAAGTCGACGCAGTGCTGGGAAAACAGGTTTCCCTGGAATGGACTGAGACATCTGGGACTCTGGGATTGGTGGCACGACCCTGGAGTTCCTCTCGCCTTTCCTGTGGAGAGCGCCTCCTCTTGAGATGCGACGGAAATGCCGGGAATTCTTTCCCGACCACGCAGGGAAAGGATCCCTCCTCTCGAGCTAGGAGGCGGAAACGGGGCTCCTCTGGATGTGGGCGGGACTCTCGTGCTTCCTCTCGAGTGGAGACGGGTATGTCGGGGAACTTCTTGAGTTGCAGCAAGGGTGTGAAGACCCTTTGGAAGTTCCAGAGTTAATGTGATTACCCCGAGTTGCCTCAGCTGAAATGGGCCTCATCTCTCCTGGAGGGGAGAACCTCCTGGATTTCTCGAGTTGCGGCAGGTGCTCTCGACTTACGACGGGGACCTCAGGGACCCGCTCTGGTGGCCTCAGGAAAGGCCAGTCCCCATGCGAGTTGCTCGGGGTCTCGGGATTCCTCTCCCGTCGATGCCGGGGCCTAAGATCTTGTGTGGAGTCGGTGCCGGAACCTGAGGATTCCTCTCCAGTGCTGACATGAATCTGGGGTACTTCTGGAGTCTCCCCAGGGAGTCAGTCCTCGTCTCGAGTGGGGCATGCACGTGCGCTTTCCTCCCGAGCTGTAGCAGCAGTGTCACGTTTCCCTTCGCGTGGATCAAGGGATCAGGGCTTTCCGAGGCTTTCCACGAGCCTTTCCCACGAGGCTTTCCCACAGGGCTGTCCCACGTGCCACCGTGGTGTGAGTTGATCCGCGACTTGAAAGTCGAAGCAGTGCAGGGAAAACAGGTTTCCCTGGAATAGACTGAGAAATCAGGGTGACTCTGGGAATGGGCCTGATCCTGGAGTTCCTCTCGCCTTCCTGTGGAGAGCGCCTCCTCTTGAGATGCGACAGGAACGCTAGGAATTCTTTCCCGACCACGCAGGGAAAGAATCCCTCCTCTCGAGCTAGCAGGCGGAAACGGGGCCACTCTGGAAGTGGGCGGACTCTCGTGTTCCTCTTGAGTGGAGACGGGTATGTCGGGGAACTTCTTGAGTTGCAGCAAGGGTGTGAAGGACCCTTAGGAAATTCCAGAGTTTAGTGTGATTACCCCTATTTGCCTAAGCAGAAATGGGCCTCATCTCGCTTGGAGGGTAGAACCTCCTGGATTTTCTCGAGTTGCGGCAGGCGCTCTCGACTTACGATGGGGTCCTCAGGGACCCGCTCTGGTGGCCTCAGGACAGGCCAGTCCCCATGCGAGTTGCTCGGGGCCTCTCGGGTTTCCTCCGCCGTCGATGCCGGGGCCTAGGACCTTGTGTTGAGTCGGTGCCGGAACCTGAGGATTCTTCTCCAGTGCTGACAAGGATCTTGGGGTACTTCTGGAGTCTCCCCAGTGGAGTCAGTCCTTGTCTCGAGTGGGTCGATGCACGTGCGCTTTCCTCCCGAGCTGTAGTAGCAGTGTCAAGCTTCCCTTCGCGTGGATCAAGGGATCTGTGGCTTCCCAAGAGGCTTTTCCACGAGGCTTTCCCTCAGGGCTGTCCCACGTGCCACCGTGGTGTGAGTCGATCCTCGGCTTGAAAGTCAAGGCAGTGCAGGGAAAAAAGGTTTCCCTGGAATGGACTGAGACATCCAGGGGACTCTGGGAATGGTGGCACGACCCTGGAGTTCCTCTCGCCTTTCCTGTGGAGAGCGCCTCCTCTTGAGATGTGACGGGAACACCGGGTATTCTATCCCGACCACGCAGGGAAAGGATCCACCTCTCGAGCTAGGACGCGGAAACAGGGTTCCTCTGGGTGTGGGTGGGATTCTCGTGCTTCCTGTCGAGTGGCGACGGGTATGTCGGGGAACTTCTTGAGTTGCAGCAAGGGTGTGAAGGACCCTTTGGAAGTTCCAGAGGTAAGGTGTGATTAGCCTCGAGAAACCTCAGCGGAAATGAGACTCTTCTCGCCTGGAGGGGAGAACCTCCTGGATTTTCTCGAGTTGCGGCAGGTGCTCTCGACTTACGACTGGGACCTCAGGGACCCACTCTGGTGGCCTCAGGAAAGGCCAGTCCCATTGCGAGTTGCTCGGGGGCCTCTAGGGATTTCTCTCCCTTCGATGCTTGGGCCTAAGGACTTGTGTGGAGTCAGTGTGGCAACCTGAGGATTCCTCTACAGTGCCGGCATGGATCTTGGGGTACTTCTGGAGTCTCCCCAGGGGAGTCAGTCCTCGTCTCGAGTTGGGGCATGCACGTGCGATTTCCTCCCGAGCTGAAGCAGCAGTGTCACGCTTACCTTCGCGTGGATCAAGGGATCTGTGTCTTTCCCTAGAGGCTTTCCCACGAGGCTTTCCCACAGGGCGGTCCCACGTGCCACCGAGGTGTGCGTCGATCCTCGGCTTGAAAGTCGAGGCAGTGCAGGGAAAACAGGTTTCCCTGGAATGGACTGAGACATCTGGGGGAGTGTGGGAACGGTGGCACGAACCTGGAGTTCTTCTCGCGTTTCAAGTGGTGAGCGCCTCCTCTTGAGATGCGACAAGAACGCCGGGAATTCTTTCCCGACCACGCAGGGAAAGGATCACTCCTCTAGAGCTATGAGGCGGAAACAGGGCTCCTCTGGATGTGGGCGGGACTCTCGTCCTTCTTCTCGAGTGGAGTCGGGTATGTCGGGGAACTTCTTGCCTTGCAGCAAGGGTGTTAAGGATCCTTGGGAAATTCCAGCGTTTAGGTGTGATTAGCCTAGAGGAGCCTCATCCGAAAAGGGCCTCATCTCGCCTGGAGGGAGAACCTCCTGGATTTTCAAGAGTTACGGCCGGTGCTCTCGACTTACCACGGGGACCTCAGGGACCCGCTCTGGTGGCCTCAAGAAAGGCCAGTCCCCAGGCCAGTTGCTCGGGGACCTCTCGGAATTCCTCTCCCGTCGATGCCGGGGCCTACGATCTCGTGTGGAGTGGGGTGCCGGAACCTGAGGATTCCTCTCCAGTGCTGACATGGATCTTGGGGTACTTCTGGAGTCTCCCCACGGGAGTCAGTCCTCGTCTCGAATGGGGGCATGCAGGTGGGCTCTACTCCTGAGCTCTAGCTGCAGTGTCGCGCTTCCCTTCGCGGGCAGTAAGGGATCTGTGGCTTTCCCTCGAGGCTTTCCCACGAGGGTTTCCCACACGGCTGTCCCAAATGCCACCGTTGTGTGAGTCGTTTCTCGGCTTGAAAGTCATGGCAGTGCATGGAAAACAGGTTTCCCTGGAATGGACTGAGACCTCTGGGGGACTCTGGGAATGGTGGCACGACCCTGGAGTTCCTCTCGCCTTTCCTGTGGAGAGCGCTTCCTCTTGAGATGCTACGGAACGCCGGGAATTCTTTCCCGAAAACGCAGGGTAAGGATCCCTCCTCTCGAGCTAGGAGGCGGAAACTGGGCTCCTCTGGATGTGTTCGTGACTGTCGTGCTACCTCTCCGAGTGGAGACGGGTATGTCGGGGAACTTCTTGAGTTGCCAGCAATGGCGTGAAGGACCGTTTGGAATTTTCAGAGGTTAGGTGTGATTAGCCTCGAAACACCTCAGTGGAAATGGGCCTCATTCGCCTGGAGGGGAGAAACTCCTGGATTTTCTTGAGTTGTGGCAGGCGCTCTCGGCTTACGACGGGTACCTCAGGGACCCGCTCTGGTGGCCTCACGAAAGACCAGTCCCCATGCGAATTGCTCGGGTGCCTCTTGGGATTCCTCTCTCGTCGATGCCGGGGCATAAGACCTCGTGTGGAGTCGGTGCCGGAACCTGAGGATTGCTCTCCTGTGCTGACATGGATCTTGGGGTACTTCTGGAGTCTCCCCAGGGGAGTCAGTCCTCGTCTCGAGTGGGGACATGCACGTGTGCTTTCCTCCCCAGCTGTAGCAGAAGTGTTGCGCTTCCGTTCGCCTGGACCACGGCATCTGTGGATTTCCCTCGAGGCTTTCCCGCTTAGGCTTTCCCACGAGGCTTTACCCACAGGGCTGTCCCATGTTCCACCGTGTTGTGAGTCGATCCTCGGGTTGAAAGTCGAGGCAGTGTAGGGAAAACAGTTTTCCCTGGAATGGACTGAGACATCTGGGGGACTCTGGGAATGGTGACACGACCCTGGAATTCCTCTTGCTTTTCCTGTGGAGAGCGCCTCCTCTTGAGATGCGACGGGAACGCCGGGAATTCTTTCCCGTCCACGCAGGGAAAGGATCCCTGCCCTCGAGCTAGGAGGCGGAAACGGGGCTCCTCTGGATGAGGGCGGGACTCTCGTGCTTCCTCTGGAGTGGAGACAGGTAAGTTGGGGAACTTCTTGATTTGCAGCAAGGGTGTGATAGACCTTTTGGAAGTTCCAGAGGTTAGGTGTGATGAGCCTCGAGACGCCTCAGCGGAAATGGGCCTCATCTCGCCTGGAGGGGAGAACCTCCTGGATTTTCTCGAGTTGCGGCAGGTGCTCTAGACTTACGACGGGGAACTCAGGGACCGGCTCTGGTGGCCTCAGGAAAGAAGAGTCCCCATGCTAGTTCTACTGGGGCCTCTCGGGATTCCTCTCCCGTCGATGCCGGGGCCTAAGACCTTGTGTGGAGTCCGTGCCGGAACCTGAGGATTCCTCTCCAGTGCTGACATGGATCTTGGGGTACTTCTGGAGTCTCCCGAGGCGATTCCGTCCTCGTCTCGAGTGGGGGCATGCACTTGCGCTTTCCTCCGAGCTGTAGCAGCAGTGTCACTCTTCCCTTCGCGTGGATCAAGGGATCTGTGGCTTTCCCTCGAGGCTTTCCCACGAGGCTTTCCCACAGGGCTGTCCCACGTGCCACCGTGGTGTGTCTCGATCCTTGGTTTGAAAGTCGAGGCAGTGCAGGGAAAACAGGTTTCCCTGGAATGGACTGAGACATCTGGGGGACTCTGGGAATGGTGGCACGACCCTGGAGTTCCTCTCGCCTTTCCTCTGGAGAGCGCCTCCTCTAGAGATGCGACGGGAACTCGGGAAATTCTCTCCCGACCACGAAGGGAAAGGATACCTCCTCTCGAGCTAGGAGGCGGAAACGGGGCTCCTCTGGATGTGGGCCTGACTCTAGTGCTTCCTCTCGAGTGGAGATGGGCATGTCGGGGAACTTGTAGAGTTGCAGCAAGGGCGTGAAGACCTTTGGAAGTTCCAGAGGTTAGGTGTGATTTGCCTCCAGACGCCTCAGCGGAAATGGGCCTCATCTCGCCTGGAGGGGAGAACCTCCTGGATTTTCTCGAGTTGCGGCAGGTGCTCTCGCCTTACGACGGGGACCACAGGGACCTCTGGTGGCCTCAGGAAAGGCCAGTCCCCATGCGAGTTGCTAGGGGCCTCTCGGGATTCCTCTCCTGTCGATGCCGGGCCTAAGACCTTGTGTGGAGTCGGTGCGGAACCTTAGGATTCCTCTCCAGTGCTGACATGGATCTTGGGGTACTTCTGGAGTCTCCCCAGGGGAGTCAGTCCTCGTCTCGAGTGGGGGCATGCACTGCGCTTTCCTCCCGAGCTGTAGCAGCAGTGTCACGCTTCCTTTCCGTGGATCAAGGGATCTGTGGCTTTCCCTCGAGGCTTCCCACGAGGCTTTCCCACAGGTGTCCCACGTGCCACCGTGGTGGTGAGTCGATCCCGGCTTGAAAGTCGAGGCAGTGCAGGGAAAACAGGTTTCCCTGGAATGGACTGAGACATCTGGGGACTCTGGGAATGGTGGCACGACCCTGGAGTTCCTCTCGCCCTTCCTGTGGAGAGCCCTCCTCTTGAGATGCGACGGGAACGCTGGGAATTCTTTCCCGACGCAGGGAAAGGATCCCAGCTCGAGCTAGGAGGCGGAAACGGCTCCTCTGGATGAGGGAGGGACTCTCGTCATTCCTCTCGAGTGGAGACGGTATGTCGGGGAACTTCTTGAGTTGCAGCAAGGGTGTGAAGGACCTTTGGAAGTTCAGATGTTAGATGTGATTACCCTCGAGACGCCTTCTGGAAATGGGCTCATCTCGCCTAGAGGGGAGAACATCCTGGATTTTCTCGAGTTGCGGCAGTGCCCCTCGACTTACGACGGGGGCCCTCAGGGACCCGCTCTGGTGGCCTCAGGAAAGGTCAGTCCCATGCGCCGTTGCTTGGGCCTCTCGGTATTGCTCTGCCATCCGATGCAGGGCCTAACCGGTGTGTGAAGTCGGTGCTGGAACCTGAGGATTTCTCTCAGTGCTGACATGGATCTGGGGTACTTCTGGAGTCTCCCCAGGGGAGTCAGTCCTCGTCTTGAAAGGGGCATGCACGTGCGCTTTCCTCCCGAGCTGTAGCAGCAGTGTCACGCTTCCCTTCGCATGGATCAAGGGATCTGTGGCTTTCCCTCGAGGCTTTCCCCACGAGGCTTTCCCACGAGGCTTTCTCCTACAGGCTGTCCCACGTGCCACCGTGGTGAGAGTGGAACCTCGGCTCTAAATTCGAGGCAGTGCAGGGAAAACAGGTTTCCTGGAAGGGACTGAGACATCTGGGGACTCTGGAATGTGGCACGACCCTGGAGTTCCTTCTCGGCTTTCCTTGTGGAGAGCGCTCCTCTTGAGATGTGACGGGA
>NW_017197655.1:0-7979 GCF_001704415.2 Capra hircus
CCTTCCATCTGTAAACCATATTAGCTCACTGTTATCGCAGTGCATATCTGTTAAGTCCTTCCGTATTGCCATTACCCTGGCCAGTATCTCATCGCAATCATGGAGGGGGCTATCCCCTCCGGGTTGGGCAAAAGAGTAGCCGGGTTTAGAGTGCAGGGCGTTTGAAAATGAATCCGTGAGGTGTCAAGTAGCAGGGCCTGGTAGTGTGTCAAGCGGGCATTGGAAATCCATTTACCCGGGGGTTGTTGCAGAACTCTCTCTATAGCATGAGGAGTGTAGACCAAGAGTCTCTGTCCATAAGTCAGTTTATCAGCATCATGGACTAGGAACGCGGTGGCCGCGATGATTCGGAGGCAAGGTGGCCATCCGGCTGCCACTGGGTCCAATTTCTTGGAAAGGTAAGCTATGGGATGCTTCCAAGCTCCCCACTTCTGTGTTAGTACCCCTTTTCCTATCCCTCGCCTTTCATCTATAAATAATTGGAAAGGCTTAGATGGGTCAGGAAGGGCAAGGGCAGGAGCTTCCAGCAAGGCTCGCCTGAGCTCCTGAAAGGCCGTTTTCATTGACTCAGTCCGTTTCCAGTCTTTGTTTTCTTTGGTCCCTTCATACAGGGGCCTGGCCTTTTCTGCAAACCCCAAGATCCATAATCGGCAATATCCCACAGTTCCCAGAAATTCTCTCACTTGTCTAGGGTTGGCTGGCTCAGGGATCTGGAGGATGGTTTCTTTCATAGCCTGTGTTAGCCACCTCTGGCCCTGTTTTATCTTATAACCGAGGTATGTAACCTCTTGCTTGGCAATCTGGGCTTTTTTGGCACTGGCCCTGTAACCTAAAGTCCCAAGGTTTGGAGAAGGTCACCTGTTGCCTCATGGCACTCTTTTCCGTAGTCGCTGCCAGCATAAGGTCATCAATATATTGTAATAAAACCATGGTAGGGTGTTCAACCCGATACTCACGGAGGTCTTCATCCAAGGCCTCGTTAAACAACGTGGGTGAGTTTTTGAAACCCTGTGGTAAGCGAGCCCACGTCAGCTGCACAGGAGTCTGACCACAGTCTTCCTGACATTCAAAGGCGAAGATCTCTTGGCTTGCAAGGGCAAGAGGCAGACTGAATAAGGCATCTTTTAAATCTAAAACAGTATACCAAATGTAGCTTGGTGGCAAGCTGCTTCGCAATGTATAAGGGTTAGGAACCGTAGGATGAATATCACTCACCCATTTGTTGACTTCTCGCAGGTCTTGAACCGGTCTAAAATCAGTTCCCCCAAGCTTCTTTACAGGAAGCAGGGGAGTGTTCCATGGGGACTGGCACTTTCTCAAGACCCCAGCGTCTATGAGGGATTGTACTTGAGGAGTAATTCCTTGCCGAGCCTCTTGACTCATGGGATACTGCCACACTCTCACTGGTGTGGCACTGGCTTTCAGTTCCACAATAATAGGGGCCCTCTGTTTGGCCAGTCCCATTCCTGCTGTTTCAGCCTAGGCCTGAGGGTATCTCTGAACCCATGGCTGTACTTCAGGACTTATTGTCGCTGGGGCCTCTGGCAAGTACAGTCTGTATTCATCCTTTAATGCCAGAGACAAGACCTGAAGAGGATGCCCGGTTCCATCTAAAACTGACACTTGCCCGTGGTCGAAATGAATTTGGGCATTTACTTTAGACAGTAAATCTCTTCCCAGCAAGGGCGCTGGACACAGGTATCACCAGAAAGGAATGGGTCATTTGGTGGTCCCCAAGTTCACATGCCGTTTTGTAGTCCATCCATATCGTTTAGTCCCGGTTGCTCCCTGCACCCAGCTACTTTTCTTAGACATGGGTCCATCTCTTTGGTTTAAGACTGAGTATTGAGCTCCCGTATCCACCATGAAGCCAACCGGTTTCCCCTCCACATTTATAGTTACCCAGGACTCGGGGAGGGGCGTCGAGCCCTGACCCCCCTAGTCACTATCCTCACCCGCGTAGAGGATATGAATGTCAGGAGAGGGAGTCTTGTTCTTGGGATTTTGGGGCCCCCTCTTTTAGGTTTTTCTTGGGGCATTTATCTTTCCAACGTCCAATCTCCTTACAAAATGCACATTGGTTTTTTCAAGCTTGCACCTTGCAGGTTTTTCCTCAGTCTTTGAGTCTAGCTTTTTCCCTTTTTGGAACCTATTTTTGTTTTCAATTCCGGGGGAAAATATCTGAGCCAACTCTTTTTGGTTCTTATGGTTTTCTTCAGCTCTAAATTCTCTTTCACCCTTCTAATGCGAGCCTCTCTCTCCTCTGGGGTCTCTCTATGATTGAAAACTCTCTCTGCTGCCCTCACTAGATCTTGCAGGGACTGTTCACCCAACCTCTCTCTCTTTTGTAACTTTCTCCTAATATCGGGGGCTGCCTGATTCACAAATGCTAGCATAACTGCTGCTCGAGACTCATCTGCCTGTGGGTCCATAGGAGTATACTGTCTAAAAGCTTCCATTATCCTTTCAAGGAAGGCTGCCAGGCTCTCATTTGGCTCTTGCCTCACTGAATTTACCTTGGCCAAATTAGTTGGCTTTCTGGCGGCCGCTCTAAGGCCAGCCATGAGAGTCTGACGGTACACTCGGAGACGCTCCCTACCTTCAGTGCGTCTGAAGTCCCAGTTGGGTCGCACCAAGGGGAACCCCTCTTCAATGAGGTGAGGCTGTTTTGTGGGCCTCCCACCCACCCTGGCACATTTTTTCCGGGCTTCTGAAGGATCCGTTTGCACTCTTCTGTAGTAAAAAGTACCTGTAACAGTTGCTGACAATCATCCCAAGTGGGATTGTGAGTAAAGAGGATAGATTCTAAAACATCAATAAGACCCTGCGGTTTCTCAGAGAAAGAGGGAGTTTGAGTCTTCCAGTTGTGCAAATCACTAGTGGCAAAGGCCCAAACTGATATGTCGATCTCCTGCCTCTCTGGCTGGCCCCGCCTGGACCAGAAACGCGTGAACAGTGGAGGAGGGAATTTCCGGGCCTTCTTCTTCCGCTGCGCTGGCCATTTCCCTTGCTCTTCCCTGAGTTCCCTGGGCGGGGCCCCCTTCCCTAGGAGGAGCCGAGGGCTCGGCCCTCCTCCCGGCTTCTCCCAATGAAACTTGTGGAACCTGTGGAAGCAAGGGCGGATGTGGATCCGCGTATGGGGGTGGGAACAACTCGGTTTCCAGGTCAATCAGATTAGGATACAGAGAAGAAGATTCCTGGAACACTGGCTTAGGTCGTTTTTCATCCTGTTTTTCTTCTTTTTCTTCAGAAGCTTTCATGACTAGTACCTGTGGGTTTAGTGAGGTTGGAGTTGGGGAAGAGGGACGGGGAGGTTTAGGAGGTTTAGAAGGAGCGAGAACAAAGGGTTTAAGCCATTCTGGCGGGTTTCTCACTAGATCCTGCCAGACCAGAATGTAGGGAGTCTGGTCTGGGTGCCTGGCAGGACTAGGGGTAAGCACCCTCTCTTTAACTGCCTGGATAATTTGGGGATTGAAGGTTCCCTCTTGTGGCCATCCGACGTCAAAGGTGGGCCACTCGGCAGAACAGAAAGTCACCAATTTGCTCTTCTTCACCAGTAACGAAAGATTCTGAGCTCTAGACTTAAAATCAGAAAAATGGTCAGTCATCAGAGACAGCGGAGTAGAAGTAGATTGCCCCATGGGTACAGAGAACACGGACAATGACAACAAGACTCACACGGACAGTGCCAGCACACAGAGTCACAGAAACGACACAACAAACAGATTCCAACTCTCAATATTACTTTCAGTCTCCTTTATAGCACTAGAGACCCCTTCTCTACTTGCAAGTGTCTTACCGTCAGGACGTCCTCAGTGCCAGCTGCCCTCCCGGTTCGCTACCGGGGACCCGGCATTACGCTGGGCTTGCCTCTTCACTTTACACCTAGATGCCTCCCCAGTATGATACTGGGCCCCGGACTTAATCTAGGCCTCTGCACTGCTAGCACCGGTGCTCAGAGCTCTCAACTCCTAATGAGATTATTCCCTTCTACCAGGAGAGGTGTCCTGCCCGGTAGGCCGGTTATGCCCGAGCCCATATCTCTTAACCAACCGAGAGAGGGAAAAGTCCACCGTGGTAATGCAAAGGCAAGAAGGAAATTTTTTATTTCTAGCGCGCTAGGGCTCAAGCCTCATCCGACGCAGCGGAATCAGACGAGAGCCCCAAACAAAGCAGTATGGCGGTTTATATACAGTCAGCTGTTTGTCTCAGTTACAGGGTACTTGGCAATACTGACTGGACAGGCAGAATGAGCTCATGCAACGCCTTCCTTATGCTATCGCATATAGAAATCTTTCCTTATTCGGTTAAGGAATGTTCTTCAAGAAAACAGGAAACATGACTCAGGTCCCCAGCGCTGTTATTCACCTCATTGAGCCGACCACCCTGCCTAACACTGTTAGTAAGGATTATTCTCAAGGAATATAGTTTTGTACCATTACTCTGTATACTATATTCATTTGGGGGAACAAATTTCTAGAATTAAAACATTTCATGTTTTTACCATACAAACAGAAAATATCTTTGAAAATACATTTACATATCTTAAAACATGTAGTAATCTGAAAAGGATGTGTATATAGACATGTCAGTGTATATACACACATACTCTCAGAGCTCCAAGGAAAACTTCTCCGTAAACTATAAATGAAAACATTCAGCCTGAAAATAGTGAAATCTATGGAATCAACTTGCCAAAAATCGTAGACAATGAAATTTTAATTAGAAAACATGTATACATAAAAATATTTGGGATTCAGACAAAATTGCTAAATAAAGATAGCTCAATCCCTAAACCATCTATGAAAAAAAAAAAAAGAAAAGAAATACTCAGTATCATGTAATAACCTATAATGGAAAAGAACTACAAAAGAATAGACACGTATCTGCATAACTAAATCACTCCTCTATACATCTGAAACTCAACACTGTAAATCTATATATTTACAGAAAAAAAATGTAAACAAAGTTTCTAAAATACAAAGTTATAAAGAAAAAAATCCTAAAGAATGTAGAAAGTATATATGAATTGAAACAAAAATAGAAAACAACAAAAATAAAACTTGTTGGGATAATAAAACAAGAGCTGCTTCTTGGAGAAAGAAAATCAGAAACATTGATACAACTGTGGCAAATCTAGTAAGGGGACAAGGAGGTTAATTCCAATACTAAAAATGAGAAATGAAATGGGATTCTGAGAGGATAATATTCAACTCTGAGTGGAATCACTTTTGTTTCAGGAAAGGTCCAATCAAGCAAAAACCTGGGGAAAGAAAGGAAAGGAAAGAAAGAGGAAGAGAGACAAGGGAAGAAAGCAAGACAAAGAAAGGAAAGGAGAAGGAAAGAAAAGCAAATGTCTCAACAAATGTTGTAAACCATCCAATAAAACAATTCTCTTCAAGATCTAAAAACAGAAACGGAAATTTATTAAGCCAGATACTCATTGCTTTTGATGGTACTCAGAACAAGAAAGCCCATTTACACATCACTGTTTAGAAGTTTAGAACTGGCCAACACAATACGATTATGTAAAGAAATATCAATAAAATAATAAATTTTTACTTGAAAGAACAAGCAAAGCAGACAGGGAAATTCACAAAAGGCAGTAACAAAATAGTAATCTTGACAGATATTCAATATATTTGTAAAGAAAACAAAGTGTCATTGTGTGAACAAAATATAGAGGTTATCAATAGAAAAACAGAGGAAGCTCCTGAAAAAACTCAACTCACTATTAACTATCTTTTTTTGCAGGCACAGAAACTGACTCAAGTTAATTCTAAGAAGCAAAGCCCTGATGTTATTATCTCTTCTTTGTGTGTGTGTGTGTGTGTGTGTGTGTGTGAAAATTTAGGAAATTTAGGCTGGAGAGGGAAGAAGAGGATAGAGACTTCAAGTGCCTTTAAGGAGGAGGAGGAAAGAGAGGGGTTGAAGATTTGATTGAGTATTTGAACAGCATTGGTGAACCTCAAACAAGGGAGGTAGGAAGCCATGCAGGCCTATGGAAAAGCATTTCCAGAAGAACAGCACTTGCAGTCTTTGGATCGGGAAGAAATGGAATTTGATGGAGAAAACCAAGGCCAGTGTTGTCAAAAGGAGAACATTAGTGGGGAAAATAGTAGAGCAGAAGGACAGAGAATGGAAGAGAGGAAGCAGTCAGGGACCATATTGCTGGAACCTTTTAATCTGGCAATAAATACATCTCATACTCCTTAGGAGCATACTTCACAGCGACTAACAGTAACAGTGTTGATAATACTAAGCAACAAAAACACGTAACGAAAATTTCGTATTTTTTACTATAGAAATCGAAGAAAGGAGATAAGAATACAATAGTCTGCATATTTATTTATGCATAGAGTTTTCACCTGAGACCAAAACACACACACTCTTTATACAACTAAAAGTGGTTTAAGCTGACACTCAGCAAAGAGCTTTGGCCCAAGTAAACTAACTGGAAAGGCCGAGTAAAATATTCAAAGTGCAAATAAATCAATCAAGCTTTGAGGAAATAAATACAATTTATTTGAATTGAATTTACACTCAGGAAATTACCTAAAAAGGAGACAATAGATTCACTACAGCTTAATCATCTGTAGTCCTTCCTCTTCAGTTCTGAGAGGGATGCTAACCCCTTGGTGATTAGCACCTTCCAGCATTTTGTGAAAGCTTAGAGGACTTAAATAAATTGAGGAGGGGGGAGAGTGGGGAGACAAAGAGGAGGAGAAAGGAAGAGGAAATGGAGAGATTTTCTCCTGGCACAGGTCTACAGACAGGATCCCAGCTTCCTTGAATAGTGCACAGAGATTGCTAGGTATCTGTGCCAGAAGTGGAAAAGGGTAACATTTAACTCCAGGAGAGACACAACGCCAAGAACCTACGGAGGCAGCCAAGTGTGCTGATGTTCAGGAACCAATACTTAGAAGGTACCCCACAGGTCTGTGAAACAGCCCTTGGAGACCACAAGAAAAAAGGTTTCCACAAGTATAATCACAGATTAGTTGGTAGGATAGATTAGAGGAAGGAAAACTCTATGACCTGACAATTAGTGAAAACATGAGACAATTCTTGCACATCAGACTGTGTCAAGAAAGACTGAAACTCAATTAGTTTGATACAATGGGAAATTACACACGCAGAGAATTAGCTGTTAACTGTACTACATTTGTGTCCAAGGCAAGATAAGATACAAAACTGAAATCTTCACATGTTCAACTAGGGTAAGACACATGTAACTGGAAAAGGTAAGGAGGAGTTCTAAAAAGGGTTTAATCACCCTGGACTATCTTCATCCACTATATTTACTATTCTTGGACAACTCCATGTAGCTTAAGGGTAAGAGACCTCAATTTAGCCCAATTCAAAAGCTGAACAGATTCCCTGTGTTTGATCCTTTTCAGTTAAAACTATGGGTCCAGCACAAATCAAAGTGCACGTCAAGGCTCCTTTTTCCTTTGGGAATTTTAACTTGCTTTGCTACTGTGTCTGACACAGATATGCCTACCTCATTGTGACTACAGGCCAGCCAAATGGCAAAGGGGATGGAATGAATCAAATTCCCTTTTTATCACTCAAAAGGAGGTCCACAGGCACCAGGTCTCATTCTATTAACTATCTCTGCTTCTCCAACTGCAGTCAATGATACACAGGGCCTGCTTGATGCTTGCAAGCCTCTCTCACCAAACACAGGCATTTTAACGGTTGGCTTCCTTGAGATATCCCTGGGCTAGTAAAAGCACTCTGAGACAGTGTTCCTTCTACCTTGGCTCTATGCCTGGAGTGAATGTATGCCTCTTCCTCAGCTGGGACAAGAAGCCACAGCTCTTCACTGATTAAATCCCGTGTCTGGTCCAAACTCACATCAGAGCTTCTCCATCAACTTCTCCACTGCATGCTTTCAGAGTCAGGTTATCTTAGATCAGCCCAAGAGGCACTTCAGAGAGTGACATTCACATCTGGCTATATGGCTGATACTGAGA